>NC_026736.1:0-32890 GCF_000210295.1 Trypanosoma brucei gambiense DAL972
ACTAGCGGGTACCAAGAGCATGAAGGAAGATCCAAGTCAACTACCNTATTTCAGCGGTTAGTGCAGAGTCAAACATTCAGAATTTTTGATGAAAATACAGGATCAGCAAGTCATGAGGCAAATAAAGCAGGCAAAAATAAGAAAGTACAGGAAAAAGTGTGCCTATCGCAAAAAAACGAAAAACGAAGCGAGAAGAGTATTACAACAACATTTTTTTATGAAGCTATGGTGTACCAAAGCCACGGCAATAAATGATGTGTGAAGCAGCGACTGACAAAACATCTAGAGAAAAAACTCTAAAACTACTTCAACCAACACAGACTGTATAACCAAGAAACCAAAACGACAAATATCAGGGACAAGCAAGTTTTAGCATAGAGAAGGGGGATGTTCAGTAATTGTTTGAGCGCAGAAGCCCTACAATTTTGTAAACTGCGCTACCTTACCACAACTCTTTCACATCTTTTTCAAGTCGACAAAGCAAAATGGGCTTCCACACAGACACAATCATTGGATCCTAAACGGAATACGAACGGAAAGTTGTAGAAAAAGTACGAATCGGCATAGAGAAAAAGGCATAGGCAGCCACAACAATTCTAGTACCTCAACCGAAGAAGTTAAGCACTAAACCAATAGTAAAGCCAGTCATTCTTTTCATTGAAGTCTGCGGTGGCGTGCAGAGCGCTTTTAACCCCAGAAAAGTCAAAGACTTTTGCACAGAAACATGGTACACGCCGCAGCTGATCACGGATCTCAAGGAGTGAGCACCGCAGGCGGAGCCAGCCAATGTCCAAAACAACGCCAACGTTAAGCTTTTTCAGTTAGCAGCAACCCGATACAAGGGACGACCCCAAAAGGCAAGGCATATGAAGCGTTGCTAGCTGCGGCAACACAAGAAGCCAACCAACTAGCGAGCCGAACACTTACTTTCGCAAAAGAGCAGGCGGAGGCGATACAAAAGCTGTCACAGCGCTGGGTCTGGCACACCTACAGTATAGTACTTTCATCTGCAACTGCACTGGCTCTAACCGGCACAGGGGCGTTGGAATCGAGCGGGGGCAATACACTTTTCATCTGCGGAAAAGCCAAACACTGCAAAGTCACGGAAAAACTTCAGATAACAGCAGGACTAAACTGCCAAAACAACACCCAAGGCAAAGCGGAAGTCATCACCGAAGCAAAAAGGGCTGAACCTTTGGACAAAATACTCATAAGGCAGGCAGACAGCCTGAAGATATTAACAACCGACACACGCATAACAGCAAAAGGAAACGGCAACGCCTTAAAATCGAACGCAGGCGGTTACAGCAATGCACCAGGATGCCACAACAACTCCGACTCAGTTCAAACCACGGCCCAGAAAGTCAATGGCGTGCTAGGGAGCCTAAAAGAAATTAAGGTGGCGTTCGCGGCAAACGCCATCGAGCTCACTGCCATAGACAAGCCGGTGGTCGGCCCTCAACAACATGACGGCGGTGGTGGCAAAATTGGGCTTCTAGTCACTGACGCGGCTGTAGCCAAAGCGCTGAAAAGGGCTTTCGCCAGCTCAACCTCAACCACAACGCTCGCCAGCAGCCTAATAACTGCGCAAGTCCTCAGTAACCCTGTTGTAAAGGCGTTCGCGGAAGCATTAGGTGCCAAAAGTAAGGACAAAGCAACCGATTCTTTATCCAACGAAGATGTCGCAGCAGTTGTGTTTGGAGACAAAAAGATTGACATTCAAACACTTTATGAACAAAAACCTCTAAACGGACGAAATTACTATAGCAGTGAACCTGAAATAAAAGGGTGCACGCAGAAATCAAGTGAAAAAAACTTCGATGAGGCCATGGTTTACTTTTATGCAACGAAAATAAAAAAAAGCAGAGACAACTTCAGCAGGAGCTAACCCAGAGGGAGAGAGCAAAACAGATCCAGCAGAAAGAACAGAAGAAAAGAAAGATGGCGATAATACTGGAAAACCTGTATGCAGCAGCTTTCTAGACTAGACGGCGTGCGAGAAAGTGACAGGCACTCCTCCAACAGGTAAGGAAAATTCCACTATTCCTCGATTCTAGTAAACAAACAATTGGCGCTTATGGCTGCCGCTCTCCTTATGGATTTGTTGTTTTAATTTTTCCCCCCTCTGTAAAGAACTTTTCTGAAATTTATATATTTTAACACTTAAATAAACTGTAAAATTAATATATATTTTTGCCTGCCTGTGCGTGTAAATTTTTCTGATGACTGAGTGAAATTTCTCTTTTTTCCTTTTTGTTTTTTTTAGGGTTAGGGTTACTTCTCCTTTTTCCAATAATTTTTTATTTGCTAGCAGTGAAGCGTCGCGGCTTTAGTTTTTTTTCTTAATTATGCAGCGGTTTTTTTAATGCGGACCCTGACCTTTTTTGCTAGCAAGCAGCAAAACAGCCAGAGGAAAGTCACGCCAAAGCTTCAAGACGACAACCAGTACACTCACAAAAGTCACCAAAACAGAAGCACCTTGCGAAAAGAAAGGAACAGGAGATGATTGCACCTCCCCATGAAGGAGGTCGAAGAAGATGGTGGCAAAAAGAAGTGAAAATTGGATGCAAAAGCAACAAAACAAGCATAAAAATAAGCAGGAACAGTAGGGACAAGTGCAGGGGCAGATTGCAGTAAACTTGAAACACAAGAAAAATGTGAGAAAGCCAATGAAGGCCAAACCACCAAAGTTTGTGGATAAAAGGAAGAAAATAGCGACTAATCTGATAAATCCGGTTATAAATGCTGCTATTCCAGTGTTATTATAAATAAGAAATTTTCTATGATGGCTACTGTATGAGTTTGGTAGCATTTCATATTTTTAATGATTTTTTCTTAATTTTATGTAATTTATGAATTTGCTAAACTTTGATAAAATTTTATGCATGATAACGCTATTTTATGAATATTGAAAAACTCAAAAGTGTTAAAACTTAATAGAATTTGCATGAAAATAGCCTATGAGTGCAAATTACTGTGGTGATCGGTTATAAAAAATGAGTACTATTCCAATTTGTTTTTTATGAATAGTAGTTGTAGTTATAATAGTAATATCAATGGCAATAATAATAATAATAATAATAATAATAGGAGAGTGTTGTGAGTGTGCATATAAGAATATTATTATAATAACAATAACGGAGGCTAAGCGCCCGGCCGCAATAGAGGAATTTAAAATAATGGCACGAATGCAATGGGAGTAAGGGTGTGAACGTAGCTATGATGATAAAAGCCGGTGAGCAAGGACGTGAAATAATTGTAAAGGCAATGCAATTAAGAAAAAAGAAAGGGGATTAAAATATGCAGTTTCAAACACAAATATTACTCTGTGTATCATCATACAAAACGAGGCGATGGTAAGGACAATGACGGATAGACAGAGTACAGGCACAAGTCAAGCGCTTTTTTTAAGTTATCTGCGGTGATAGAGACAATAGACATAAAATAAGGAAATAACACATATTGAAACTTGTGAATGAAGGAAACGAATCACAAAAAAATGATACAGGAGCCGGTGGTGCGCGTATTTTGCTCAAATGTGGATATATGGTGCTGCAGATATGATGTTGGCGGCTGCAGTTTTCTTCAAATTCCATATTTTTATCTCCATATTGAAGAAGAACGGCTAAAGAAAAAGCAGCAGGAAGAGCAAGAAATTGTATAAGTGTGATATAACGGTGATACCATTTATCAGATACCATAATAGTTATTAACATGTGTGGGCACAGTATTTTACTACCTGGGGGAACAATTTAAAACTAAGCTACTAATGAAATAACATGAACAGCAAGATAATATATAAGCTACAATTCTGCTTCAAATAGAGCATACATGAATAATTTTAAGATATATTTGAAGTATAGAGATTCGTTGGTGATACTACTCCAAATCCGTATTGGCACACAGATTTGACATTAAGAGCTTTGAAGGATCGACTAATCCATATAAAACCGGTCGCTAAATCAGAGAAAATTATGAGTATTAGCAAACAGAATAATAGACCGGAAAAACACTTCCAGCATCAGAACTATCTATTATTATGTGTTGGAAGCCAAGAAGCCCCAATAGTACGAATGAAAGGCAAAAAATTAAACCGTGCCTGCAACAAGAAACAGCGTTACCTGATTGTTCCGTCGGAAAACAGTGTAAAACTACGCTAATCAGATGCAACTAGAACCCCCAGGCATTGAATTTTCATGTATAGAAATAACTGCGATATTATAAAGAATGGAAAGACTTGAGTTTTGGATGAGGAGGATAGATTAAATAGGTATAGACAGATGTAGATAATAAATAAAACTGCAACCTTGTCAAAAAACAAAATTTATGTACTTTATGACGCAACTTCCCTAGCCTTTCTCTTACAACAGCTCTGAAACTGGTAGCCTAAACACACAAACGTCACGTACCTGACCGTATAGTGCGCCCGCTAAAGAAAAACAGCCGACCGAGGAAAGCGGTAGCTAGCGAGCACAGACACCAGCTCAATCCACGAATCAACCTGAATATTCCACAGATAAGACAGGAGGATGCGAAGCTTTAGTCCAGGGGCGCTACTGAGCGTGTTGCTGATACTCACGGGCGTTACTACAAGCCATGCGGCAGCGCCAGCAGCCGGCGACAACATAGCTAGTTACAACCAACTTTGTCGAATGGTCAGGCTCGCGGCAGCTGAGATCGCCACGCCAAACAAAGAAACAGATGCTGACGACTTTGAGACCATAGCAACAATCGTAAACTTAACCGCCTCAGACCCAACCGCTCTAGAGGACATCGCTAACCACGACACAAAAGAGTATTCCAGCCTGCCAACAACCTCAAAGGCCAAGATGCACTGCACCGAAAATACGTGGGACCTTTGCAAGAAGGCGGCGGCATACATCAAAGCTAACAAAGGAAACAAACAAATACAGCAGTGGAGCAAAGCACACTATTCCCAACAGACAGCAACGAAGATTCAAAACCTTGTTGCCGGCATAATAGCAACAGTGGACGAACTGCGGAAAATAAATCTGGCGGCAAAAGCGACGGCGGTCAATACTAACCTGGCGGAAGCTCTCCTCGGACCTACAAAAGCAAAATCAAGAATAGAACTGCAGACGAACAGCACAGCCCGAGCAGCAATGTGCGGCAAAACCGATTCGTCAGCAGACTCAACGTTAATAGCAGGGAAATTCATCGCAGCCGACATGCTCTGCATTTGCGGCCAAGCAATCAGCGGCAACACACAAACGGCGCTCTGCGCCAAGTTAAGCGGCGACCCGATTGTCGAGCAGACCGCTGACGTCGACTACTGGCCCGACTGAGAAAAATTCAGAGCCGGCTGCGGAAAACCTGAAAAACTCAACCAAAACAGCGGCGATTTGATCAGAACAGCCATATGCATTTTCCTGACACACATCCGCGGCAACGCCAGGGCAGTAGCGGGAAAACTTCTTCGCCTGGGCCAGATCCCCACAAGCTTAACTTCACACTGCTCAGGAGACGGGGCCGCGAACAACGCCGCGTGCCTCATCTACAAAAAAGCCGCAGTGGGAAACCCGTCAGACGGAATAGCATGGATAGGCAAACTTGAAAGCGCAGCAGCGGCACTAGATAACCTTAAGCATTCGGCAGAGACAAATAATCAGCTGCCAAACAGGCTCCATATGTTAAACTCCTCGCTGGCAACTCTAGCCATTGGAGACAGCAAAAGCATGGAAACCGGCAGCAAACCCCAAGGAGACACCGTTTTCAAAACGCTAGAAAACAAGAAGAAAGAATATGCGGCACACAAAGACAACAAAACTGCTTGCACAGAGGCTAACTGCAGATGGAAAGAAGGGGATAGCGAAAACAAAGGGGAATGCGAAGTAGATGAGAGGAGTTCCTGTACCACAGACTCAAAATGTGGGAGGAACAGAAACAACAACAGATACGTGCAAAAGGAAAGAATAAAAAGACTGGAAATATCGGGATTGTAAATGGGATGGAAAAGAGTGCAAATATTTAAGCATTCTCGTCAATAAGAAGTTGGATCTTGTGGCTGCTTTTTTTTGAGTTTGGTAACGTTATAGTATTGCAAGGAGTCTTGCTCAAATTTATGATATTTGTAAAAATTTATGAAATAATAATATTTAGAGAGAACTTACTGAAATTTCTAAAAGTTGATATATTTTAAAACATTTTGATGGAATGTGAAAATTGTGAGAACCCTAAAATATAAAATTGTAGAATGAAAGTATAATATGAGTATAAACTTTTATGGCTGTAGGGAATGAAAGTCAGTGCCACTTTAAATTTTTTAATTTTGTTACATTTTGTGTTTTTATGAATAATAGTAATAGTAATAAAATAATAATAACAGTGGAATATTTTGAGTGTGTGTATACGAACATTATAATAAGAGAGGTGGTAAGGACGCAACGACAGGGGAGAAAAAGTGCTTTAAAATGGTGAAGATGTGATGGGAGTATATGAATGAGAAAGAGTGTCGATAAGCGACGAGGTATATTATTAGATAAAATGCAGAGAGGAGACAGGATTGTAAGTACTCTCAACGCAGAAATAAGGAAGGATCTGT
Organism: Trypanosoma brucei gambiense DAL972; assembly: GCF_000210295.1. Lineage (NCBI taxonomy): Eukaryota > Euglenozoa > Kinetoplastea > Trypanosomatida > Trypanosomatidae > Trypanosoma > Trypanosoma brucei. Next base: position 6,563 of record NC_026736.1, read on the forward strand.
TGTATACAAGAATATGAAGGCAATAATCATGAAGGGAAAAAGAACAATGGACAGAAATGATGCAGATATTACGTTTCAGATAAAAGCAGCAAGTGGAGATACTGCTAGCTAAAGCTCAAGGGAATACAACTAACAAAATGGTAAGAAACAATATGTATAACCAACAAGGAATCTCTATAAAGTAAAAACGTTTTGCAAATATACTCATCCAGTTCCGCGTTGGTATAGTGTGCAGACGTTTAGACATTTGAAGGAGCCAGTAATGCGTATCAGAGTTCTCGCGGATTAAGAGTTAGCGGCGCTAATAAATGAAACACAAATGGCAGTTAAAGTATTTCTGGACTCAAAATACAGAATTTAAGTCAGTTTTTGAGCGAACTAAAACCACATGCGCAGAAGTTAATTGTTTGCTTCAGACATACCAATAGTGCTTGGGTATTCAGAGGGCAAGCAAAATACCTAAAATAAACGGATGATAGAAGACATTGGGGACCACAAATGTTAAATGTTATATATGTATATATAAAACTAAACTATATTTAATACATTATGTTTGCGCCCAAAAAACACATGAGATGCTCGAGGATCAAAAACATTTATTGATACGTACAGAGACAGCGCTGCCAACTCGCACATAACCAATTTTATCCGGTACGACAGCAGCCCCTTACTAACTTTACGGTATTAACTTACCTAGTCAACAGCTCACACAGGCAACCTTTAAGCCAATGTAGCGTACTAACAGGCACAAAGGCGGAACACCGGCTAGCGCCATCTTTGGAAGGCAGGCGGTGATACTAGCAGCAGTAGCACAATCAGTAGCCGCGAAAGAACGTGCAAACGCCCAAGATTATGCATACCCCACTGGCAGCACAAATGATGCAGTATCCGGCGAAGACAAAATTAAAGGAGATAAATAGATCGGAGATCAAAGCAATTAGCGACCACACCAGACAGTGCCAAAATGCAGGACTTCATTTCTATCATTTTTAGCTTTGTTACGTTCACCAGCTAAAAAACTTAGGGCATGACAGACTCAGCAAGCATCTGCCGGATAGCCGCTTTTCTTGTTGCGATAACAATTGCTAGCGAGCCAGCAACGGAAGAAGGATTGCACGAAACAGGTAAAGAAATCAAATTTGTATGCGATACACGTCGGCAGCTAGCGGCGCTGAGGACAAATCTGCATGCAGCGGTCAGTGCAGCAGAATCAGAATTATCGACAGGACGCCATCTCGTGACCAAACTACAACTGGCAGCGGCTATGACGACAGGCAACGACAGCCTAAAATTCACAACAATAGCGGCAGAAGCAGCAGAAAATCTTAACAGCGCCATATCTCAAGCTGAAGCAGCAAAAACAAAAGTACAGGCGGCGGCGGAGGCAATAGGTGAGTTAATCGGAGCAACAGATGCCATTGCCGACGCGGGCAGCCTTTCCATTGAAGGCAAAGCCGAGGCTCAGACATCAGTCGACGGCCTACCAGGTGGTAAATTCCAAATACGATACGGCAGCATAGAAGAAAGAAGAAGCAGATGCGAAACAACGCCGGCAACAGAAGCAGCGGACGCGGACGAAATGCATCCGCAAGGGAAACTGCGAATCAAACTAGCGCACCTAGAAAACCGGGCGAAAACTAGCACCGACACAGATGTGGCGGCCCTTTGCGGCAAAAACAGCGCGACCATTAGCGACTGCACTTCCATCACAGCCAACAACCTAACCTACTATATGATAACAACCGGCTCGCTGCTGACGGAAAAAATCACGCAGTATACACGAACAGCCGACAATTCGGACGATTACAAGCCAAGCAGCCCGCAACCGGCTGGAAAGATACCATCACAGGCGTACGCCGAGACACGCTTAAACACAGTAAAATCGGCTGAGCTCGCGTTTCAGCAGCTCACATTTAAAGCAGAGCAATTAAAAGGGACAGCACCGCTGCAAACGACAGCGGCAAAACAAGTAATTCTTTGTGCAATCAACCCAACAGCAAAGTTATCAAGCCTAGGTGAGGCTGAACCCAAAATACAAGCGGTAATAACACAGTTATACGGCGCAGACGGGACAAACATAGACAAGGAAGTGTGGAAGAAAATAGACGCCATCCACGTCGAAAAGAGTGCGACCCTTGACGATACGGCCACAAAAATTGGCACACTGAACGACTTGTCGAAGCTAGCACGAGCCATTAGCTTTTGCTTCAACAAAAAATCTTAACAACCCCCAATAACAAAAGAACAAACAACTGTTGAGCCTTCACAGAAAAAAGAATCAGGAGAGAAAAAAGAAGAAAAGAAAGAGGGGGATAAAACAGATGAGTGCAAAGCCACTGAAGAGAAAGATTGTGACACGAAAAAGTGTGATTGGAATAAGGAAAAAAGTGAGTGCAAAGTTAAAGATGGGGCTCTTACCATTTCAGCTGTAATCAAAGACCCTTTTTTGCTCACAATTTTAATATACTTAAATTTGTAAAATATTTTTCCCCATTTATGAAAGTTATTAAAATATGCTATTTTGAGAAAATTTGTTAAATTTGACAAATTTTAACACTTTTGCAAAGCCTTATCAAAATGTAAACATCTTGATAATACTAAATTTTGGTATTTAAAAATATAAGGATGAAAATTAACATACTTAAAGATCATGAATAATGAGTATTATTCTGAACTTAACTATTTTTTTATTTTATGGATATAGTTATAACTATAATAATAATAATAGTTTTTATTATTATAGTAGACTGTTGAGAGTGTGTATATGCTGATATTATAATGAAAGTGTTGGTGAATATAAGTGGAAAATTAAAATAGAAGCATTTAAAAGAAATGTAAGGGTGCAGCGTAAGTAGGAGATTAAGGGAGGGAAGCGCGCGTGGAATACTATTGAAAAAACACACAAGACAAAGAGAAAAAGAAAAGGAGATAGAATATGCGTATTTTCACACGCGTATATCACTATTATCATGGACAAAATCATGCACATAAACAGACGATTAAATGGACAATGAGAAAGAAATAGGGCCCATTTTACAGATAAAATAAAGTTTCTACGCCATCAGCAGAAAAAAGGTATTGTACCAAAAAAGGAGAGGAAATACAGAATGAAGAATTTGTGTACTAAACACCACAGCACAGGGAAAACGATACGTGAGGCTGATGAAGAGGAGACTTTTTAACGTATTTACTAAAACAGATATATGAAACACAGAAGATGGATGCGACTGTTGATTTAAATGTTATGCTTAATCTTAATGCACATCTGTGAAGAGACAGTGGCAGAAATGTAAGTGAGAATTTGCGTAATTATAAAGTAATATTAAAGTTTTCTTCTTTCAGGTATTGTAATAAGAGATAACATTTGTGGGAAACAATATAATATTTTCTAGCAGAGTATTTTTAAATTAATTCTTATAATGCATCACTGTAGAGAGAAAAAAGTGAAAAAAATTTGGATGATGGTGATAATAAAGCATTGTTGCGTACAATTAGTGAGACTTTGTGAGGTAGAAATGTTTGTAACGAAACGACACCAATTCCATATTGGTTTAAAGTTAATAAACTTAATGTATTCAAACAGCGTATAATTAACATAAGAGTTATCTTTCGCGCGGCGCCAATGGATCGCGTTGGAGACGCTCAGGCGGAGACATTGCAATTGATAATTCCAAATTAGTGAGTCGCAAATGGCAGAATCCCAAAGAGGAGCAAGATGGCAACAAACAGGAATAAGACAGGAACAAAAGGTCAATTACGTCCACGAGTAAACCACGCTACCTTTTTATTTTGAGTCAAACAGAAGCGCCAAAATTAACATGAGATAGACCCTTTAAAGTAAATAAATCTTATGCGTTACATATAAATATATATATATATATTTGAAATGATGCATGTTATATTTAAAAATTGAGATTCTTTGCCATAATTTCGTGTTTGGTACAGACATAACAGAAATAGAAACTAAAAAAGCGGATCAACCTTTTATTCCAGCACCAGAAACCATCCATGTATATGCAAAACCAGTCTAATTAGAGCGAATGAAAAACAGAAAAAGAACCGGCGCATGCGTCAACCAATGAACAAACGCACACATACTCGATGTTGGACGCAAGATAACGGCGATAAGCACCATCTTGAGAGATCAAACAGTTTTTAAACACTTCCCAACACTTTCCATCTAGAAGGACATTCAAGTTCCGAAAATGGGTAAAATATACTCCCGCGTGTGTTACTACTAGTATAATCACCCGTAAAAGCTCATCATTTATAGGAGCCTGTTCAAAAACAGTTTTTTTCGGCTGCAAGGCCCACATAAGGCAGCACCTCAACTGTGTAAAACAATATAGCTAAAGAAAAAAGAGTAAAGAATCACTCTCCAATGAACTGTTTCGGCGTGATTCTGGCAGAAGAAGCAATAATTTATACCGCGATAGCGTTCGCTAGAGGCCAACCAGACAACACCAACACTATAGGAAACGCGGCAACTACATGGTGCGACGACTTGCACTACACTGAAGCGCTAATGGAGGCGGTTAGAGACGAAGTAGAGCAGCGACTAGCGGTTCTGACGCGCGACGACGACATGCTGCAAGCCTGGACTCTCTCTTTCTACAACGAAAAAGTGGAAACGGAAAAAAGGTGGTTCGCCTTTTTGCTTTCCTACGGCATGGCAGTTGCATAAGACAACAGAAAAAACTACAACAACTTCAAATCGCAATCAACGAAGACAGTGTAACACGTAACAGCGAAAGTGCATTGCTTACGGCAGGCGGAAACGGTAGCGACACACGGGCAACCTGCGTTTGGCACGACAGCACAGACAAGCGGAAACTCAAACACCAACCCACAATAATCTAGCTACGAAAGGTCATAAATGACCTTAGTTAGCAGAAGAATTTCTACTTTTGCCGGTGTAATTTCGGCGCCGATCCTGATCTTTCAGGGAGCACAAGCTAGCGCTGGAGACGAAGTGACCAAAAAGAACACACCGTGCGACTCTGCTCATTACCTAATCAAACTCGCTGCGGAAGCTGACTCAAAACTGTGTGGCTTGTTGGAAAAAGCGGCGGAAGCACAGGATGAACAGCAAAAAATTGAGCTATACGCAGCAACAGCTGATGTGGGAGCAAACAGACCAGCCCTTGCCGGGCTGCTAGATAACGCATCACGCCGCGTGGCGACGTTAGCGAAGGCAGCTGTAACATGCAGGAAAGCAGTAGCAGAGCTCACGAGAACACTCCACATCGAAGCGGGACGCAAATGGCTACTAGCAGACGCCACACAGTTCAGCTCCAAAACGGGAACGGCAACAGCGATGTCAACAACAGCCAGCGGTGACTCGGTCGCAGCGCATCTCAAGCTCGACAAGCTAACTGACAAAACATGTGCCCAAGCACACTCAAAGCAAGCCGGCGACATCAAGAATGACCCAGTCGTTGTGGCCCTGGAGCAAATCAAAGTGCACAAGCTCGAAGGCAAAGACGCCGCCGAAACCACAAACAACGTCTGCAAAGTCTCATTTGACGGTCCCGAGTGCAGCACCGGCCCAAACAACATCAAAGTTTCAACGGCAACAACGGCACTTTTCAAAGCCACAGAACATACTCAAGTAACAGTCAAACCAGGCGAAAGTAAGGCAGGGCGGGACGATCAACCACAAAGGCTGAAAAAAGAATTGGAAGAACACCAAAAGAACCTGAAACACCGCCTCTACGACTTTCTCAAAAACAAACCATGCGACAGAGATATGGCCTCCGTCCGTAACATGGCAATCGTCCAAACGACGAAGGCGTGAGAAAAGCAGTTCTGATAGAGTTACAAGGCCCATAATCCAAATACAAATCAAGCAATGATCCACAATCCAAAACCATAACAAGCGGCATAAAAACCATGTTCGGCGATAGTGAGAGAGAATTCAATACCAAGATGTGGGAGAAGGTGAAGGCAAACTCAGTAAAAAAAAGTAGTCAGAAAAGACATTGACAGAAAAATCGAACAGCTTTCTACCGGCAGCAACAGAGGATTAGTTCTAGCATACTATGCCTCTCAAAGGAAAAACAAGACAACCTGTGACACAGAGGCCTCCACACAAAAATCACAACAATGCGGAAGCCACAAAACATCAGAACACTGACAAAAAGAAGGCTGTTATTTTGATGAAAACAAAATGCCAAAATGTTTTCCAAAAGAGAGCAAAAAAGACAAGAAAATGGGGATAATGGCAAAAACGGAACCACAAACACCACAGGAAGCAGCAATTCTTTTGTCATTCATAAGACCCCTCTTTTGCTTGCGCTTTTGATTCTATAATTAAAATTCTAAAATATTTTTCTCAATTTTCTCAAATTTTATATTTTGAGAGAATTGCTATATTTGTGATATTTTAAAGTTGTTGATAAAAATGTGCAAATTCGTTTAATTTTTTTAAAAATACGACATGTGTTCATGGTAGCTATCTATTGGTGTAAAGTATTATGATGACAGGTTATGGAAAATTAGTGCTTTTCTACTTTGTTTATATAGTTTATTTTATGGATATTAGTCAGGATTATAATAGTAAGGATACGGATAGAAAAGTGTTGTGAGTGCGTATGTACAAATATTATAGTAATATAGTTGGTAAAGCCTTAGTAAACGACCAAATTAAAGTGACTAAACTAATAACAATGAGATTATTTGAGAGTACGGGACAGTGATTAAGAGAGAGTAGAAAGAAAATATTATAAAGGAAAAACAGAAAGACAAGGAGGTGTAGAAATAGAGATGGCATAAGCGTATTTTTAAACGAAAACATGACGATGTGCATTATTATGGTATAACTGAAATACGAAACAGTGGAGCAGCTAATAAAGGACGAATAATTCGTTAAATATGTGTTTTTAAGTTAATCCAGTCATCTGAGAGAGACAATCGAGAAGCATGCAATCGCACAAAAACCTTGCAAAACAAAAACAACACCAAATTTGCAAAATGTGGAAGGAAACATATGAATGCGGCTAAACACTAAAATAAAAGCGCTTTTGTATAAAAAAAGCAACAGCAGTAAGTTTTAATGCTGACTAGACAGAGGCAAATTGAAAACGTTATTAGATAGAATAAAGCTTTTCATTGTTTCCTAGACTGACAGAATGTGAAGATGCGAAAATTCAGCTCAAATTGAAAATTTAGTGTGTTATAAAAGACATAGCTTAAAGCATGAAAATTGCTTTTATGTTAAAAAATAAAAACCGCTAGTAAATACTCACTTCTAATAAGCACTTCGTCCCTTTAAAAGTTTTGTACAGTTAAGCCTAGAAGACAGTAAAAAGGACGAAAATGAAATGGGACTTACACAAGCAGACAGATTGCACGTGAACAACAATCGCCGTATTGAAAGAGTTTTACGTACTAAACCAGAAACAAATTCAGTAACAAAACATAACGGAAACAATATGGACACCAGCGAACCAGCAATATACGAGGCAAAGTTAAAACCTAAACTTACGATGATGTTTGGGACAATTCACGAGCTTGCTAAGAACAAAAAGCAAACAACTCTAAAACCGAAGATGAGAGTCTTTTTTACACATAAATAGGTAATATCTACAGCGGGAATTAGTAGTTGAGCTTGTGTATAGGGACATAATGCGAACATACTGTTGAATAGAAATAGCAATGGGTTCACCCAAAGCGTCAGAGAACCTGTATGCGCTATTTTCAAGCGGAAGGTATCGTCCAATTTAAATTTAGCACCAAATAGAAGCATCGGGCGATTAAGACGGGCAGACTCATAGCTATTACAAGTCTGTCAATGTTATAACCCACTTTGAGTTCTCTTTTGTGTGACATAATACTATAAGAGAGTAAAGGTTCAATTCAAACTCAATAAAGCTGTGTAAGCAAACATCAACAGTAGGTTCACAGACTCTGAAGAAAGCACCACCATAAACATAGATGGAAACAATCCACGCCATATCTGATCTCTTCTTCGCACAAATAACCTCTCTCAGTTTTCAATACCACCGATGCTCCCATACCAAAAAAACTATTGAAATACATTTTCTAACGCTGATATAATACGAAAAGCAATCTTTCTTACCTTTCCAGATCAAAATGAACCAGCTAAGGGAAGAGAAAAGTGAAAAAATGCGGTATTCAGCACTGCACAGTTGCCTCTGGGTCATGTTTCTCTTACTTTTTCATGCACTAAATGTGGACGGCAATTCAAAAGGCGCAATCCAAGGCGCAAAGTGGAAACCACTATGCACGCTAACCGCGGATGCAAACAAAGTGTATAACCGTGCGCTACAGCTCCAAACATTAATTACGGACTACACCAAAGCGGCAACCAAGTTGGCTGTAGAAGCAGTCGCAGCGGCACAAAAGATGCAAAACGCAGAGGCACACGCAGCAGCAATAGGACTTGTGGCTGAGATAAGAGAGCAGCTGAAAAGCAAACAACGAAATCGCCAGGTGCTACAAAGTGGCCGTAGAAACACCGGCCTTCATAGGCTACACGCACGGACGGATTGCTGAATTCTTAGAAATAATGGGACACAACACAGGAGCATCGAACTACGGGTACCTCGCACAACTAAGCTCACCGACGTCGCCAGCAACCGACGCAGCCGCTGCACAACTATCGAGCTGCAAAATCAAGCGGCACGACATAACGGAAGGACCCGAAGAGACAGAAGTGCTAACAAAGAAAGGCTTTGTCGGCATGGACCATGGCACGGTCCTCGTCGACGGTGTTCTAACAAGCAGCTGCAACGAACACTGCGTCCTTACGTCAGCCACTGCAACCGCCTTAAACTCAGACACAGGACCGCAGGGAGACATTCCGTTCGCCAATGGATATATCCTTAAACACCAAGCAAACACTGCACGGTCAAGTCAACTCATAAATTCTCTGTCAAAGCAGGCCAAAGGGCTGCCAAACAAGGGACAAAATCAAAAATATGTAAGACTCTGGGACAAGTACGTCCAGCTCGAGGGATGCGAGACGAGGTTCAAGGCATGGTTTTCAAAAACCGACGCAGAAGCACTCAAACAGTCAACAGCGGTCAAAACGGCCATAATAAACATAATCGACAACAAAAGCGGCGCATACGAGGACAACAAAGAAAACGAGGCAATCAAGCAACTGGTCGAGAAATTGTTCAAACCCGGCGAGGACAACTACCCAGAAAAGCTATACAAGGGAGCACAAGCAAAGACGTTGACAAAAACAATAGTACCGACACAAACGACAACGTGCCTGGCGGAACTGGCAACCCCAATAGACTTACAAATCGCGCAAATGTACTATACACAACGCAAGGTCGATGGTTTTACCGCAAAACTAAAAGAAGCTGAGGAGCATCTTGCCAACTCTAAGCGGCTAAATGTGGAACAGCCGCAGCAGAAGATGCTTTCAATGAACTAGATGGTGAACAAAAATGCAATACTGATAAAAAATGCAGTTACGAAACAGAAAGCGATGGCACCAAAAAGTGGAAATTTAATGGAACAAAAGCGACATCTAATGGCGTCCCTGTAGCACCAACTCAAACAGAATCGGCTGAAAAAACAGCAGAGAAATGTAAAGGTAATAAAATGGATGACTGTAAGTATCCGGATTGTAAGTGGGAAGGTAAAACTTGCAAAGATTCCAGTTTTCTCGTCAATACGAAATCGACTCTGATGGCTGCAACTTTTCTGTCTTTTTTTAAAATTTTTCACCCTCTATTTCCTTGCTGAAATTTAATATATTTTAACAACTGAAAGTGTCCCGGAAATAGTGTAGTTTTGTAAGTTTGTGATTCTGCAAAGTTTTTATGATAGCTAAAAAAATTTCTCTTTTTTTCACCTTTTTTAGAATTTTTTCAGGGTTATGATTTTTTAGAATTTATAGGGTTAGGTTTTTTCAAGGGCTTTTTAATTTTCGACTTTGTTTAATTTTGTGTCTTTTGGAGCATTTTTTATTTTTACCTTCGTTTTTTCGGTTTTTTATTTTTGTCCAACTTTTTTAAATCTTTTTTTTAATTTTAGGAGAAACAAAACCGATCAACAAGCTGAAAAGAGACTAAACAGATTTGAAGTTAGGGTTAGGGTTATTGGATTGAGGTTTTTAATTTTTTTGATTGTTGTTTATTTCACTTCTTTTTATTTTTTTTTTCTAATTCTTCAATTTTTAAAATTTTATTGATGCAGCGGCTCTTTTTCTTGATGCGGGATCTGACCCTTATTTACCCAGCAAGCATCTTCATCCTTATATTTTTCACCTGCGCCATCTACCTAATTTGTTACTTTTTTGCTTTTGTGCATTTTAGCTCGGCATATAGCGCTGCACGCGGCTTTTTTGTTAACAGTGGCGCGTGGAAGTTTCGCTTCGAGAAACGATTTGCCTTTCAAGGGGCACTAACTAAAAAATCTTAATATTTGGAAATGGCAAAATATGGAGTTTGGAAGCTAAAGCCAGTCGACGTAGCAGCCTGTACCGGTCGTTGCGCGGCACAGCAACATAGCCAAAGTAAGCGGATGAGGCGAGCAGTTAACTGCAGTGTCATCAGGCCAATGCGTGCACATCACCATGCCCCAACAGATCCGGCGGCGACAGTCAAAGATCTTAATGCATGGCCCCAAAATCACTACGTGCATAAATCTACCGCAAAAGCAAAGCAACAAGCCAACAGTAGAGGGACAGAAAAAATGCAAACCACAAAACGCAACAGCTGAAGAATACACAAGCAAGGACTGCGAATATGATGCCGCCAAAAACACAGGAATGTGAACCTAAACAAGGAACAGAAACCCCAGCAACAGGAACAGGAGAGACAAGCACTGTGGTAGATTAAAATAAACACCGATCCCAGAAAGCATGTGAGGCAAAAAACAAGGATGTCAAACAAAGTGAGAAAGCAGTCTGTAAATGGATTAATTTTGTTGATGGTACTGGAAAGCTTCCCAAGCCGGAATGCCGCTCTTTCAGTTTCCTCATCAATAAGAAATTTTCTCTGACAGCAGATGCTTTCGTGGCTTTGTTAGAATAATGAGAGTTTAAGCACTCTAAGAATTATTTCTCAATTTTATGAAATATTACTATTTAGAAACAATTTACTATAATTAATAAATTTGCCACTATGTGACATATTTTAACACTATTTAGAAGAAAAAAGAAATTTAATGAAATTTAAGGGCTAGAAAATGTAAAATATTTTTATGAACGTTTCATGCTGTTGTTAAGCAGTAGGATATTAGTGTATAAAAAATAGTGACATTTTAACATGCTTTGTTTTGTTTTCTAATTATGGACATCAAGTAGGTTTATAATAAAAACAATAGTGGAGAACATAATAATAATAATAGGAGAGTGTAATAAGTGTATATATACAAATATTATAATAAGAGCACTAATAATAACGGTGATGATAATGATAGTAATGATAGTACTTCAATCAACGAAAATGTTGCAATTATGCTAAGTGAGTGAGTATAAGAGCACAAGAAATATTATTAAAGAACCCGTTTAAAGACAAAAGGTGAAGGAAATAAAATATGCACTGTGCAAAACAAAATGTGGTTATGGATATAATGATACTAAAGAAAATGATGCAGGGAATACTAATCGATAGACAAAGCACAGTGTGCAGAAAAAGTAGAAAATACTTTGTAAGCTGTGTTATAAGCCATTTATCGAAACGATAGTAAGACAATACGGAGTATAAAAAAACTGAGGGACGGCGTAGAGGAAAAGAAATGGATAGAGGAGCCGATGATATCACGTATTTAGCTCAAAAATAAATGGATTCTACCTCTAAAATTGTTGATTCTATTGTTTGAAATGTGATGGTTAGGTTTTCATGTTCAGTAGCGGCTGCAGGCGCATAAATTCTTAGATTGGTTGGGGATTATTCTGCGCAGTGGGTGAATGAAATGGGTATAGAGGGGAATTTTGTAGGTGAGTGTTAAATACAGCTTGAATTATTGCAAACATATCCAAATTGGAACTTTTAGTATTAGTAACGGGCTGTAACCTAACCGTACTATAAACAGACAAAGCAATTCTGTTTTTCACAGTACAAACTAAATTCGAGAGTGAGCATACATTTCAGCCCCTATCAGCAATTTCAAGTAAACGCTAAGGGACCTCAACACAAGCGAAAGCAGTCGGAAGAAGAGAAACCAAAACGGTTGTTTATCCGAATTTGTCGTATCAAAAAAGATAAAAGCGTGCAAAACCAGCGCTCTCCCTTTCTGCTTACAAAATGACTAAAAACACCAAACAAAACTTACGGCCTACAACCGCGCAACAATGCATCCGCAGGAAATCCTGTATTTAACTTTAGCAACGATAGCTAGCTGTACCTCGAATGCGGAGGACGAAACTTTCATAGAGGCGGTAACGTCGCCTTGCTATGAAGTTCAATACCTTTATAAGCTAATAAGCCACTACGAAACGAAAATCACCAGCGCTATGACGAACCAAAAACAACTAACCTTAGAATACACCGCCCTAACGCTGGCAACAACTTACACAAGCAGCGGATTAAAGCGCCCGGCGTACATGTTTCTAGCAATGGCAACAGGAAGAGCCTTGCATCAGCAGCAACAGGAAATCGACAAAGGGCAAGGGCAGATCAACCAGCTGCTTTCAGTACTGCAGGCGAGGCGCGCTCAAACCAAAGCTATACTCCATCGCGAGGTGGATGCACTAAAATACGACAACGGCAGCAACGGCCAGCAGGCACAAAACGGGCTTTCCACTAACAGCGATTTTACGTGTGATGTTAAGACGACGGCAGTACAACCTAATCCAGACACATGTGCGACGAAAACAGACACGGGTAAGCACATGGATGACACGGTCATAACGGAATTACCAAAGACGAAAAACGTCAAGCTCACACCAGACAGCAGATTTGCAGGCGACGTATACCTGATAAAAGTTGCGGCCACCGGCGACGTAGACAGCCAGGGCAGTGCGCTAACCACCTACAAGCCAGGCGCCTGCGTGAGCTCAGGAGAAGGCGCTCGAAGCAAAGGCAGCATTAATGTTGGCTTCGGAATAACAGCTATAACGCGTGACAAGCAGAAAGACGCATTCGAAAAGACCACTATCTACGCGACGGGCAACACAACCATTTGCACCGATGACAACGCTGACGCAAAGTCCCACACCATAACCACAAAGCAAGTAGCGGCTGCAATATGTAACCTGCACAATGACAACATAAAAATCATTCCGCGGCCAATATATCAAACAAAAGAAACACTTGCACGGACACAAACGCTAAAGAGGGCGGCACAACTACTTAACAGTCAAGGCATAAACAGTGCCGAAGAAGACAGCAAGCAAACCTCAGCTGTCAAGGCTTTGCTGCCCAGCGGCGAAGCAACCTTAATTTCAGACATGATAGACCCGTTGGCAAATGAGCACATCAGTTACAAAGCAGACAACGGTAGAGCAAAGGTAAACTTAAAGAAAGCCAACAGCGCAGACCACATTGCAACAACCCTTGCTTTTTGTTTCGCAAAAGAACACGCCGCCAAAGTAGCGGCAGGAGCACAAAAGACAAGCCCAGATACTAAAAAAGAAGAAAAATGCAAGGAAGGCAGAGAAAAAAGTAAATGTACAGCAGATACTGATTGCGAACACAGCGATGGCAAATGCAAACTTAAAGAGGGAGTGAAAGCTGAGTGGACAGGAACGACATGAACTCAAAACACCACAAGGAGCAATTCTTTTGTCATTAGCAAGGCCCCTCTTCTGAATGTAAATTTTGCTTCTAGGATGAATTAATATTTTTTCTTGAATTTATAAAATTTTTGCCAAAATTGATATATTTAATATACTTCTAAAAACATTTGCCAAAAATTGATATATTTAATATACTTCTAAAAACATTTGCAAATAAGAAATATAATATGCATGAAAGCACACGATTAGTGTATAATTATATGATGATAAAGTATAAAAATAAGTGTTATTCTAATTTTGTTTATTTTTACTATATGGATTTTAGTTAATGTTATAATAGTAATAGTAATAGTAAAATGAATGTGTTGTAAATGTATATACTAATATTATAAAACACGTGGTTAAGACTAAATGCGCGACTAAAATATAAGCACCTAAAATAATACCAAGGGAGCAATTGGAGTGGGTGAGTGCATGGAAGAACATGGACAGTATTGTCGAAGATAAAGCAGAAAGACAATAAGAGAAGGGATAAAATATGCGAAGTTTCAAACACATACATGAGTATAATCATTATCATATACAAAATAATAATGGAGGAGTTAATGAGTAAACCACAGAATAAATTGTGAAATCTTAGTGAAGTCGTTGCATTATTCGTGTTTTTATAAAAATCATACACTGCTGGCTAAAGTCTAATGGAAGAATAACAACTCAAGGTTAAGAAACCGTGGATATCATTTCGCAAAAGAGATTTATGAGGTAGGGAAGGCTTCAAATGATACCACACTCCTCACCTACTGTCTCAACGTAAAATCGTTGAACCCATTCAAGAACCTTATAATTCACATAAAAATGCACACTGATGCGGCATCAATGTAGTGCATCAGCAAAATACAGCGTGAATGACTACAAATAGGACCCCAATTGGCTGGCAAGAGGCAAAAAATAAAACAGGATAAGACTACGAAATTCTCAGGATCATTCGTACGACATGAACGGAAATGTTGATTTGTTATTGCAGATTATTATACACGACAAGAGTTTTAAAAAACTAGAAGAACACGGTTACGATTAAGCTTAAGTGTTTTATAGAAGTGTAATGTTATTGGTTGGTTTTAAAAGGTGTAATGTCTCAGCAGAACTCAGTGGGTTTTCACAAAGAGTGTCTTTCCACACTAAATTTGAAATACTCTTCTATTTTTTGGCAAAATAAACTAAAGGCATAAGCAATATGCTGGTGGTAGCCCCTTGGAGTTGGCCAAAAAACCCATCAAATTACCGATAAGACTGATAAAGTGAATTTTTTTCTATGCAAAAATTGGAAACAGCGGGACTCAAACTAAGCATACCTTCGGTATATCTAATACTCACTTAAAAGAAAAGGATACCATGCCCTACACAATAGCAATTGCACCTATATTAGCGCTGCTAGTGGTAGCAAAAGATGCCAGAGGAGCTGCCAATGACAACATCAAACACTTTCAGTTACTATATTACCTAGTCAGATTAGCGAAAAGAAATATGCCAACACCTTCAGATAGGCCCGACGCCACAAGTGATCTAGAAGAGATACTAAAACTCAACATGACTGTCGCCGACAAGTCGTGGCGCGAGATGTTCGAGGGCGAGCCAACAGAAAAAGAGTGGAGCAAAGTCGTACCCACAATTACAAACACAGGTACAAAGGCAGACTGGCCCGCCAAATAGCCAAAATGGGTAGAGACAAGGCATAAAATGCGACAGCCAAAAGGCCCAGAGGCCCGGGAAAAGAAACATCCGATGCTGCAAGATTTCTTTCAAAAGCAGCAAGCAAGCGAACAACTCAAGAGAATTTCAGCTGCGGCAGAAACAGCACAAATCAGCATTAAAACCCTCAAAGAAGCTCAGAAAAACACCGACATCAAGGGACTTCAGGACAAACTAAAGGCAGCACTTTGCGGCCAAGATGTGGATGCGTCAACATCCCCCTTTACTTGTAAACATAGCAGCAGCGACGCCTTCAGCAAGACGACGAGTTGCACCGCCAACAAAGCAGGAAAATCAATAGCCAACGACATCGCCTGCGTATGCACTCACAACGCAGATGCCTTTTGCGTAAGCACGCTAGGCGCCGACAAATTGAGCAGCAACGCCCTTGCTGAAAACGCTATGGAGGCAATATTAGCAGCGGGCCCGCAACTACCAGAACACCCAAAAAACCTAGCAGACGCAATACAGTCATCAACACAAACCATCGCAGGACTGTTGGCAGAAGCGCACCAAGCCGGCAAAGTTTTCCTGGGAAAAGACGCCGACGGGGCCTGCACCGCCAACATGGACAGCTGCGTAGCGTACGAGGCATACTACGGCACAACCAATCTCGGGTTCGAATCGATACCGTTGGTGAAAGCCTTGCGCCAAGCTCAACAGCATTATCGGGATTACTTAGGTAGAGAGAACACAAAAGATCTTGCAGCGGCTAAGGTAGCGCAGATGCGTGTTGCAGCGGAGGCAGCGTACAGTGCAGCAAACATAGCCCTTCCGCTTCAAAAACAAATAGCAGGTCAGCAAGATACAGGAACACCCGAATTTACCAAGCAGACAAAATGCACCAAAAAGAACACCACCCCTGCAGCTTGTCGCAGCACCGACTGCGACTATGACAGAGAGAAAGAGGAGTGGACACCTAAATTAGGAACAGAAAGCACAGCGGCAGGAACAGAAGATGGAATTGCAGGGGTAGTAGCTTCAACTGGATGCACAAGACACGGCACTGATAAGACCGCTTGTGAAAATGACAAAACAGGCGATAAACAAAATTGTGCATGGAGGAAGGGTAAAGATGGTGAATATGACAGGGAGAAAAGGAGACAGAGAAATTACGAAATGATAGTTTTCTTGTCATTAAGAAAATTTCTCTTATGGCTGTTGCTTTTATGAGTTTAGTGACATTAGAAATTTAAAGATTATTGCCCAATTTTGTCAAACTTATGAAAAATAACTTTTTTGTGATAACTTGCTAGATTGACTAACATTTGATATATTTTAACGCTTTTTTTACTAAATTAGTAAATTTGTAAATTTTTTTTTTAATCTGAATTTTGTAAAATGCGTCCTGTGTTTGTAACATAGTAGGGTGATAGGTTATTTAAAACGAGTCCTACTCTGATAATTTCTAATTTGTATATTTTATGGATGTGGTGAGGATTATAATAGTAAAAGCAACGTGAATAATAAGAGAGTGTTGTGAGCCTCTGTATACTAATATTATAATAAGAGTATGGCGAAAACTAAATGGCCTGGAAAAACAAAAGCGCTTTAAGCAGTTGCAATGATGTAATGTAAGTAAGGGAGTAAGTGATTGAGTAAGAGTATGAGAAGAAGTGAAAGAGTACAAATAATTTTAATAAACGAAACTCGTAAAAGAAAATGGAATCTTATGAAGTGTCAAAAACAAATATGAGTATAGAAAGAATTTTAAAAAAGAAGATAATTAATGTTAAAGTGAGGTGGAGACAGTGTATAGTGTACATACCACACGCACTCGCTAAGTTATACGGAGAAGAAGTAGAAGACAAAGAAAGAACAATACAGAGTGACGAAACGGGATGCGGAGAAAAATAACAAAGAGGGTAACGATAAATAAAAAGTCACCATACCAACCTATTTCATGGAATAATGGGTATATGCTACAGTGGAAATAATGGTTGGTGTCGCTTTTAATCTGATGGCGGACCTAAAGGTTAGCAATGAAGCTCAACAGGATTCGAATCACATGCTGCATGTCGGAGTTCTAGCTTCGATGTGGAAAGACCGGATGGCCAGGAACTGTTATAGGTGGGAAACACGATGGTTTGGTATTTTTTATTAGATTTCAAAAATTAGTGACGAAACCGCCCCATAAAGGCACACCATAGTGATAAAAAAAAAGCGCATGGTGTAGCACTGAGCAGATATAGCAGATATTTTTGCAAGAGGGGAGAGATGCGCGGCGGATAGGCAGTGGTACACAAACGGCGCCTACCACAACGTGGGGATCTCCAAGAGGAACTGGCTGCTACAAGCGAAGACTATTTATGCGGTGGTTACTCGATAAATCGACAAGCTATGAACAAATCTTTACTTCTCTCCTTCAACCAAAGCAAGGGAAAATTCAGGTAAAAATACCACAACAACTGTACGACGCACTGGACAGGCAAAGTAAAGCTAGGCAAAGAAAACACAAAGAAAGGCCACGAGTGAGACAGGGATGCCAAAAGCAACGTACGCCTTAGTCGTACAGACTTTGCTCTTAGTATCCCAAGTGCAACAGGTACAGCCAACAGCCGGCAACGCGATCAAAAAGAAGTACTGAAAAGCGCTATGCGACATAGCCGTAGATGCGGACAAGATAGCAGCCAAAGCGCTGCACAACCTGCAGCAGCCGGCAACCCCCGGGGCGGCGAGCCTACGTAATCTGCTGAGAGCTCTTGTCTATAATCTCGCAAACAATACCGAGCCAACAAGCCCAGGCGAAAGAATGATATGGAGTCACTTCGCAGAGGAGGCCAGCGCAGCGATAGATTTTTACAAGGGCGACAAGCCAGCGAAGCTAATAACAGCGGTCAGGAACGCAGCCCGAACCAACGGCGCGATACTCGACTGGATCAACACGCAACACAAGGTTTCTACATCCTCACATGGCTGCCTCGGCGCCGACAACACGGTAACCAACCTAGTAGACAAAGACACAGCCATGGCTTCAGCGGCACCGAACTGTGTAGCATCCTGGGCCGAAGTGACAGCAAATAACGCCGGCGCGGCAACGGTCTCAGCACAAGGCCTTACCGGTGTGTTAGGGACGGCAGTGCCACACGGTACGCTAGCAAACACAGACAAGAAGTGCAACAGCAACTCAGGGCACACCGCAATCAAGCTCCTGAACGACGCGACAGGAACGAACGTCGGGCCAGCGGAACCAAAACTAGTAGCGGGCATATTTAAACTAACAGACAACGGCATAGCCACAGAGGGCCTCAGAAACGTCGACGAAAACAAGAAAACGACGCACCCGTATGTATATCACATAGTGCAGGCAGTAAAAACTTCGGAGGAAACCATAACACTGGAGGACGTGAGCACGCTAGACAAGGCAAAAACCAGCAATTCGTTCAAGGGTGTAGCACGTGTGCATTTGTTAGGGACCAAAGCAACGGACGGCAGCAGGGACACGGAGGTTCCAGACAAAATACAAACTGCGTTCGGCAGTCCAGAGGAGTATACAGCAATCTACAGCAGAAATGTCGACGAAATGCCATTGACCAAGGAGTTAACCCATGACCCCAATCTGAGAAAACTTGGCGAAATAACAGACATAAACGACTTAATGCGGCTGTATTTCTTCTTCTCAGACCGACTGAAGAGTCAAGTCAAAGATATGACGGGGCAACTTGAGGAAGCTAAACGCCAGCAGGCCCCAAAATCAGCAAAAGAGAAAGAAAAAGAATGCCATACCAAAGGCAAGGATAAGCAAGAAGAGTGTGAAAAACTAGAGAGTCAAGGGTGTGTTTTTAACGAAAGCGGCAAAGATGGTGCGAAGTGCACATTAAAAAAGGAGGTGAAAGCTGAGCTGGAAAAAGCAAACCAAGAAACAGGAGGGAAAACTGAAGAGAAGTGTGCAAAGCATGGAACAGACAAAAATGCTTGCGACAAGGACAGCAACTGCAAATGGGAAAATAATGCTTGCAAGGATTTCAGTTTTCTCGTCATTAAGAAGTTTACTTTGTTTTTAGCTACCTTTTTGAGTTTGTTAGCATTTTATAATTTTAATTTTTTTCGTTAATTTTTATGAACGTTTACGAAAATCCACTAAAAATAATTTATTTTAACAGTTTTGTTAAACATTGGCTATTTGTTGAAATTTATTTATAATTTAGACATACTTGAAAATCTAGAATTTTTCTAGTAGCGACCTATGGGTGTAACATAGTAGGGCGATAGGGTGTGAAAAGTTATTGTTATTTTAATTTGCTTTGTTTTGTTATTGAGTTACTTTGATTGACCTTCTTATAATAATAATGACAAAAATAATAATGATAATTATGATAAGAGAGAGTGTTGTGAGTGTGCGTATATACTATTATTTTAATAATAGTTTTGGTGAAGCATGAATGATTTAAAAAATCCCTTGAAACAATGGCAAGAGTGCAATTACAAAAGGTATGGCAATTATTATTGAGGTAGACGGAGATAAACTTTTTGTAGTTTCAAACACAAACATAATGATAGGCATCATCATACAGAAGAAGATGGTGGGGGAAATGAAGAAAAGCTATAGTCCAATGTATGAGCCAATCGGAGGTCTATGATGACAAAAATACTCAAGATAGGAAACAAAAAACAAAGAAATACAATATAGTTTGAAAGATTGAAGTACGGAAGAGCACAGCAGAGAAGAAAATGATACAGGAGAAAATGATCCTCTGAATTTCGTACAGTAATAGGTTGATGCCATTGCAACGGACGGTGGTGGCGACTTTTGTTTTTAATTATATTTCATATTATAATGCTCAGCTGTAAAGAAACAGAAGGAGCTGGAAAAAAGAAGTTGAGTAAGTGTGAAATAATGTCAAAAATGCATATCAAAAGATATAATAATAATGACTTACATTTGTAGGAAACAATATAATAATATCGAGAAAAAGATTTTTAAATGAGGAGCACTTATGGAATGCTGTGAAAACTATAAGACGACTAAAAATACAAACACCTTAACATAACGCACACATAGGTAGCGATGAAAGAGCTTAATATGAGGTGGATAGGGTTTGTAATGATACGTCAGCAATTCAATACTCTTGTCTAGGTGAGAAATATACAAAATTAGGTGATCGGGTGCTACATATTAGGAATGAGAGTGAACCGCATTTAATGGAGATAAATAAAAGTATGCGCCATGCAATTAAAACGAAAAAAGTCCCAAAAGAATTGAGAATTCAGACAATAAACGGATACCTAATCCCTTCTGTGATGAGCAAAAATGCTAACTTGTAATTTTCAGAGCATTTAATGAAGAATAAAAACCTAATAGAAGCAATGAAAAATATAAGATTCGTGTTTCTGAAGAATCGAAATATGTACTATATTTTCAAGGTGCGATGTACTGTATGGGTCGAGCAATGGATGCGATAAGCAGTAACCGATAAAAAATAGAATTAAAAGCGTAAATGTGTCGAAAAGCAAAATTTAGGTCATATAAAAATGGAATCTAATGCATCACGTGATCGTTTCACAAGTTTAAAGTATAAAAACACAAGTGGTTAAAGTAATAGATTATACAGCTAAGTCTAATACTCTCACTGTTCTATCAATTTGGGTCGCTTCGTCCTTTTCCTACTTATTGTAACGCTGTGCTGGAGTAATTAATTTTTTTGTTTTTTTTATGGCTTCAAGAGAACTAATAGAAAGTGATCCTTGGTTGTCAAAAAGTTGACATATAGCGCGTCATTTAACGTTAAATCTTCACCGAAAGGAATAACAACACAATCGTATAGGAAGTAATTGCTTTAAAGACTAAAGCTCTAGGCATATGCCAGAAATGCGAAGTCTAAGACTTGGTTACTGTAACTGTGGTGGCACAGCAAAAAGAAAAATCGCTGCGATGACAAGCACAGACACAGCGCTCCTCACTCACTCTTACAATTAATGAAGGAACAAAAAATCAAGCTATATATTTCATGCGAAACATTGTGGTATTTGTGCTTCTATCTGTGGCGACGCGGAATGCCAGAGCAACACTGGAGGCTGACAACGCAGGAGATCTAGCTATGCTATGTAATATCATAAATATGCAAGGTGTACAAGCAGCCCCAACTCTTGATGAAACAGATTTCGGAGGCGAAATAGAGACCCTAGAAAAAATGAACATGACGACCAGCGACGAAAACTGGCAGAAATTGTTCGATGGTAGCAAAGAAGCGAATAAATGGGCAGACAAAAAAGCAACATACGGATCAGAAGGCAAGAAAACGGGCTGGGACGACAAATGGGACAAATGGGCCGCTACCAAAGAGAAGCTAACAAAGCCGTCAGAAGGGCGGATGTGGCTCGATCAAAACCCACAACCCACTGGAGAGTGGGCAAAGAAAACGGCACACATAAACATAAACGCTACACTCGCAAAGATAACAGAGCAGCTAGCGTTGTACAAAGCAGCTACGGAAGGCGCCGGCAAAAGAATCCAAGAGCAAGTGCAGCAAAAAATCTCGGAAACGATATATGGCAGCTGGCAGAAAGAATTCAGCGGCGACGCGGCGAAAACACTGGGCGACAAAAGCACCTACGCTGCAGCATGCCAAAATAGCGCAGGCAAATCAGTTGCAAATGATATACTGTGCCTCTGCTGCCTCGCAGCCAGCGGAACCAGCGACGAATGCGAAAATACAGGGACTCAGTGCGGCTGGAATCGATCACCCCTGACAAAATTGGCAGCAATCACGGCATGGTGCCCCCAAAAGAAGCCGGAAGTGATAACAGCATCCAGCATCTGCCAGTTTATTGCGACAGTAGCAGCTAAAATAAGGGTAAGCAAGAACGTAGCGACCATAGAGCACTACCTGGGCAAGGAACCAAGCACCTGCAGCGGCGCCACAGGCAACCTATGCGCAAAATACACAAAATACTTCGGAGACAGCGGCGACCAAAAAGGTGTACTGGGGATACCGTGGGTATCCAAACTCGAGGAAGCAGCACAGATATTAGAACAAATACCGATGAAGGCAGCTGAAGCACAAGCTCGCGCCGCACAAATCGAAACACTCATCCAAACCGCCAAACAGCATTACAAAGCAACACAACCTACAACAGAAGCAGAGCCAGCACAAGCAAAGACAACAAGCGTACCAGGTCACGAAAATAAATGCAAACTGAAAAACGCAACCACAGAAGACTGCCCAAGCGACCACTGCGATTATGACTCGAAAAAAAGGAATGCAAACCTAAACCAGGAAAAGAAAACGAAGCAGAAACAGGATAGAAAGCAGCTGCAAATTGGTCTGCAAGGCACCAAAACCAGCCTGATTGTGAAAATGACAAAACAGAAGAAAGGCAAAATTGTGCATTTATAAAAGGCAAAGATAGCGAAGATGAGACTAAAAAGGAAAGGTTCCGAAACGGTAGTTACTTCTTAAGTAAGAAATTTACTCTTATTGCTTCTGCTTTTATGAGTTGGGTAGCATTCTAAGTAGTTTTCTCAGAATCATGAAATTAAAGAGTTTTGTGGAGAGAATTTTAAAAATTTACATAACTTTACTGATATTTGATATATCCTTGTTGAAAATGTAAAATTAAGTGAAAATATTGAAATCTGTAAAAAATATAAAACTTTTAGTGAAATATGTGCTATATTATCTTATAGTTTCAAAATGGTATGGCTGTACGCCAAGAAAATTAAATGCTATTCGGAATTTTCTGTTTTCTTTATTTTGCAGATAATAAGAATAATAATAATAAAGACTAATTGTTTTAGAAAAACAGAGGCATTTTTACTTATGGCAAGGTTGCAATGTGAGGAAACGAGTGAGTGGTGCCATTAATGAGTGGAAAAGAAGAAAGGAGCGAACAAGAATATTATTACAAAAGAGGGTGTAAAGAGGTGCACAGATTATACGCAGTGCTAACCGCGTAAATTTACAACGGCCATAATAACACGCAGTATGGAGTATGCTATAATAAAGACGATCAAATTAAAAGCTGGAACAGGTGTAAATAAACGCTGGTCGCGGTGATAGCAGAGAAAGATGTGGCTGAATAAAGAAAAAGAGAAAACCACTGTGAACTGAATGAGAAACCGCGCATATGAACCAATCGAGGATCTCTACGGAGTAAAATGAATCAGTGGTTATAATTCATCTTTTCCCTATTTATAAATAGGATAACTTCTAGTACCATTTTAATATTATCGGTAAAAACCATAAATCTGCGCGTATTAGCAGATTAAAGCGACAATGAAACTACGTTCGGGCCCACCATTAAAGGTATTAAACGCAATTGATCTGGAAAGACAGTAAATGACTGAAATAAAAAGCGAAAGCTCAATCTTGCCTATGGTAACCTGCAACGTTCTCTTGTTATTACATCACCGCGCGATACAGAATTGCCACAAAATACATGCAATATCAAAACATAAGATTTGAATTCTTAAGTGTAGAAATCTGTGTTGATTTTGTGCATTAGGAGAGAACTGATGTTTCTATGGAACAAAGTAAACGCTTTAAATATAACTATTAAAGAAACTAACTTGAAGTTATAAGAAGAAATTCTTGGAATTAACTGAGTGCTTTTATGTGTAAGCCATAATTAAAGCCCGAAAAGCACATTTCCCTTTTGTTTTCAACAATTTCATTCCACAACCAGAGAAACGATTCGTTGTCAATTTTTTAATAAAGGGGTTTGCCTTCGGTACAGTCGTCAATGCCACGAAAGAAGTGATCAAACAGCGAATAATGGCCCTTGATTACAACAGCAACCCGTAAGGAAGTGTCACCAAGGAGATCAAGGTGTGCGCAACCGTACCTGGGCCACAATCAAGTGACAACAATCCTTCACCAACGCAACAACCCACTGAACCAACTAGGCTAACAAACTTAACACTTTTCAGCCACCACAAAGTATTTCTAAAGAAATACAGATATGGACAAATACGTAACCGAAACGACTCAAAACAAAGCACTGGACCTAGCGAAACAGCTTGCGGCAATGTATCTATTAGCGACAGTGGCACAAGGAGCGCAGCACGCCTCGTTAAGCTGGAATGAACTTCAGCCGGTATGCAAACTCGGTTTTTTTCTAACTAAAGTGCCAGAAGAGGCAAAGAGACAGACTGCGACAACGTTATAACAACTAAAAGCAGCTGGTGAACCAGAAAACCATGCCAGACTAACGGCACTGGCAAGGAGCAATCTGAACGCATTTATAGTCTATGCTGCAACAGCAGCCGCTGCAGACGAATGCACAGAGATCACACGGAAAAAGCTGGAAACGATCACAGCAGACGCAACCGATGCTATAGCAACATCAACAAAGATGACTGGCCACATAGCTGAGATGGTGACATTCTTAAAAGCGGCCTCAAAATGCGGGAGCACGACCGGCTACTGCTTCAGCACTGGTAGCCATGACAGTCCAACAGAAGACACAAGAATAGAGGGTGTCGACCGCGAAAAAGTCGACCACGAAGAAAGGCAAAACAGGCTAGAATTCGGCAGCGACGTCATAAAGTCAACAGGTTTCGAAGGGCTGAACGTAGCAAGTTTGTTGTAAAGCCAAAACAGCAAATGCACTTTGCTAGAAAAATGGAACTCAGACACCGCTGCGGCAGCCGACGTCTTCCAAACGAACGGCCCCCACACGTTATTAAATGGCAGCCTAGATCTGACGGCTTCAGCACCAGCAGCCAAGATACCGGACAAGACAAAGATCGCGGCGAACTGGCAGGTCGCCAGCGCAAGGACAGCAGCAGACAAACTCTATAACGCACTGTGAAAACTAAAAACAAAAGTGGATAATACAGAAACCTGCGGCATTGACGCATCAACAACGCTCAAACACATAATCAACGCCGGAAAGGTCAAGACGATTGTAGCCAAGTATCTGGAAGCAGTCTACGGAAAAGCAACAATTCACAATCCAAACAGTGACGCTGAATCAATGATAAACAAGCTCGCCGAGTGGGAAGCGATAAAGGGAAAACATTTCAAGAACAAATAGCTACTACTGCCGCAAAGAATGAAGTGGGTACGACAATAAAAGACGTTCAAGTGAAAAACCTGAACACACCGCAGCTTCTAAGAGCAGCTTTACTCTCTCAAATAGCAGCTCAAAAAGCAGCGATGACGCAGACGCAAAAAGCATGCCAAGTGGCTGGTACAACAACCACGAAAATAAGCGAAACAGACGAAACGTGCCAAAAGAAAGGAACAGGAAATGAATGCAAAGGTGGCTGCAAAGTGGAGGCTGAAGAAAGCGGCAAGAAGTGCGTCAAGGATCTGGATTACAAACCAAAAAAGAAAGAGGAACGAGTGAAAAAGCTTACAAAGTGCTCCGATGCGGCAACGGAGGAAGAATGTAAAAGTGTACCAGGGACGATACCCAAAGATAGGAAAGCCGTTTACGGATAGAAGATAACAAGTGCAAAGATTTAAGGTCTTCTCGTCAATCGAAAATTGCTCTGATGGCTTCTGCGTCGATTAGTTTCGAAGAATTCTAGCATTCTAAGGATACTTTGTGGAAGTTACTAAAATTTAAAATATTTTAACACTTTTTAAACAAATACGAAAATTTGTAAGAATATGTAAATTAGTTAAAATATGAAATATATATGAAACTTACCTTCAGTGTGAACTGAGATGATAAGATAAGAAAAATAAATGATATTTTAAATTTTTTTAATTT
Organism: Trypanosoma brucei gambiense DAL972; assembly: GCF_000210295.1. Lineage (NCBI taxonomy): Eukaryota > Euglenozoa > Kinetoplastea > Trypanosomatida > Trypanosomatidae > Trypanosoma > Trypanosoma brucei. The sequence continues at coordinate 32,637 of NC_026736.1, forward strand.
GGATTATTTTGTGTATTTTATGGATATTAATTAGAGTTAGAATATTAGTATAATAATAATAATAATAATAATAATAATAATAATAATAATAATAATAATAATAATAATAATAATAATAATAATAATAATAATAATAATAATAATAATAATAATAATAATAATAATAATAATAATAATAATAATAATAATAATAATAATAATAATAATAATAATAATAATAATAATAATAATAATAATAATAATAATAATAATAA
>NC_026736.1:32990-71372 GCF_000210295.1 Trypanosoma brucei gambiense DAL972
ATAATAATAATAATAATAATAATAATAATAATAATAATAATAATAATAATCCTAATGGGAATAATAATAATAGGGAACTCGCTGCAATTTGTGGCAGTGACAATAATTGCATCATTAGCTGTCGAGAGAAGTGTATTAACAGCAAAGATCCTTCAAACAAGGGCCTTCTAACAAACATTAAAGAGACCTTCCGTACTGAAATACTACCAGGCGTACGATGCTCGCCTTCAAGCCAACTTTTTCTCTCTTCGTGAGGAATTACTGATCCGCGGCTTACGATACCTGCTTACTTGCGAAACACACGGTGAGGAGTGCAAGGGATGTGCAAACATTGTATGTCACCCACCGCATTCCCCCCGTCAAATATATCGCACAATCATGCAGAAGCTCTTCGCTGTCCAAGTAGAAAGACAAAGGGAACCGCTACCACCAGCCACCCTAACTTTCTCCCCCAGTTTTTTGTTACATATAACACTATCATCGGACGTGCATGCCGATTCGTATGACGGCGTTCAGCTTGAATTATGTAAGAAATTGATTGTAAGGCACTACCGTGCAAAGGGAACCCAACTAAAATACACGCCACATTTTGAAGTATGGGCAGACGGATCTGTTTCCTTGGGAATAAAATCAGGGGCTGCCTCAACGACATATAGGAATGACAATCCCATCTCGACGGCTCACTGTGGAGTCGGACCAATAGCGTGTAGCTACCGACTCGAGTGCATAGTAATGTTCGAGGTTTTGCATAAAATGATAAGCATATTACAACCGAAGGGAGCTCACCCGTGTAAAATGTCTCTTTCTACTGACCGGCGGTCGCTGTTCAAGGCACTGCAAATGGGAGAAACAGCGGTAAAGGAAGGAATTTTGCGGGAGACTTGGATAGTACTCTTGGGTATCGGATATCATAGCACCAGCATCTGCCTTCAGTTTGTCTTGGACATTGTACTGTAGAAAAGAATGAATTGACGGACAAAAAAGCGAGGGAACCTGCAAACGTTCCTCAACAAGACGTTGGGTGAATACCCGACATCACTGCCCTAGAAAAGTGACACCTCAGGGCGAGCAGAGAGAAACTGAAGACACACAGGTTGGAAATGACCGGTGAATGGCAACCAACTAAAGAAGATTTTCCACTAGACCGATGGAGCAGGTGAAGTCGCCAATTCCGCATTGGGACATCGAATACATATGGATGGTTGCTGCGGAGGATAGACAAAACAGTTTCTAACAAGTGCAGATGGTGTGAAACCCATCCCTGCGCACACTGCGGGAAAATAAATTCCGATAGAGCTCACATAGTGTTTCATACGAACCGAATGCACGGCGTACCCTACCATGAGGCATTGCGCAGGTTGAAACATGCTGCACACCCTGGTGATGCTGGCCACATCAAGGTGGTGTCAGAGTCCAGTACCCCGTCTCATCGGGAGAAGCCAAGAGCCAGCAGCGTTCTTCTCATGGGGAACACTGCTTTGCTTCGGCTACAGCGTCATACAGCACAGGGATCAGCAGCGTCTTGCTGGGACACCGTCTTTTATTTGTCGGTCCCTGGGCACGTGGCAAGCGTGCCATCAGCAGTATCACCCGCACATGCTGCAGAACTTGGGGTGGTGCCTGAAATTTGACCCTATAACCCCTGCCACATCCACCGAAGTCGTATGTGATCAGTGTCTGTAACAAATCCTATGGAAACAAAGGAGGGCTCACATGGCACAATACTCGATGCCTTCACGGTGCAACGAAAAAGTTAGACGATGAAATGTCGGAGAAGCGGAAAGAAGATGAAAATATCAAACAGCAAAAATGGGTTTGCGCAGAACGTGGCTTTCAATCCAAGAGTGCAGGTGTACTAACATTGCGCAGGCCTCAGAAACACTACATGACCAACGACAGTCCCTTTCCACCCCACACTCGCGGAACCATAATCCACACTGAATATGATAAAAAACACACTCCAGTGAGGAATCTGTGGGTTCAAATTGATTTAGCAGAGAGGCTCGACAATACGTCATGGAATAAAGAGCAGAAGTCAGCTTTAGCACATCATTCCAGTGGTGGAGAAACGGCTAGGCACACAAAGTGAAAACCGACCGCATCAACCCAACAACAATGAACAAAGTGATAACACCACCAGTTCAACCTCTGGAGAAAATGAAGCGATATATGGACCTCGCAGCTATATATTTCACACGTAAATTGGACTAGTGATAAGTCACGGGATGAAATACTGCGAAGTACAACCGCAAATGGGGTCGCGAGGAATAAAAAGGTAACGGGAACTCGAAGAGAATGCAAGTATTCCACCGAAGGGCTCCCGAGCGACGGAAACGAGAGGGCATCCAGTGAACGACCCAGTAGGCACATCTGAGCCGCTACAATGCACGCAATGTGGCTTTGTATCACAATCAAAATGGGGAACAACACCAAACACCAAGATTCAACACCGCAGAGGCCATCCCCTGGATAGTAACGATGGTACAAAACGGAGCTGTTCCATCACAGAACAAGAGGTATCCCTCATTTGGAACACGGTAACTATAGGTGTAAATGACACCTGTTGCACGCAATGCCGTCATACGCATGTATCAAAAGACAGCCTGATGGAGCACTTCGGGGGAATGCATAGACAGCATCCCTTCTCCGTAGCAAAAGAATCTCCACCACCGCTCCGGAGCTTCAACGTCAGAGGGTTTCATCTACACTTCACGTTCGTAAACCGAAATCAGACGTCCCACTCAACATCAGGTTCATCTATACATCGCCATCAAAAACATGAAATCTGCGTTGAAAGGAAACATACACACTCCAACGAATGCGAAGGGAATCCCACCCACATACTCGTGCGCTCAAGCCTAAAGTGCTCCGCAGTTACTTCGGGGTTGAGGGCGAAAATATGCAGAAGATAGTGTTCACCAAGAACCTTGCACTATTCCTCCTAGAAATTGAGAAACCCCTCATTCTCTTCCAACATGTACTTCCTTCATTCGAGAGGAACACCCCTATAAAGGAGAATAGACTACACAAAAAGCTGCCCACTCCTCTGAATGAAAATTGTAAACTCCACTATGCTCTTCTACGTTTGGCTCAAAAAAAAAAAAAAGAAGAGGCAGAAGCCTTTCACTCTCAAGTAAACTGTTTTCGCCATTACGGAAGACCGAGGACTAAAAGCTGAACGTTTGCAACTGGTCACGCATAATTAGTTGGGAAATAACATACAATAGTCCCTCTGGAAGCAAATATGGTTCGCTCTGACCTAGATGGCAATTCGTTGAGAGCACGTCCCGTACAGAGCACGATGTACAAAAAGAAAGGATTACTTTTCCCCGAATGAAGTATACAAACACTAGTGGGGAACAATTATCCTTTTTATATTGCCTTGGAATCGGGAGTGTACAGCTCATTTGGGAGTGTAGGTTTCCAAAATCAGCTTTTTGCAGGGACCCGCTTGCTGCCAACAGCCTTCTGTTAAAAAATACTAATTTTTTTTTCTATAGGCGAAACGAGGTTGGTATTACCGTGGAACTGAGAATAGATCAACGTAATGGAAATTACGCCCCGTTCATTATAATTTTGCAGTCTTCTTTAACTCCCCTTTTAAAGGATCCGATTTTTTAGCACTATGAAGTATACTTAAAGCGATTTTACTGCATCCATGCACTGAAATGGTTCTACAACTAGGGCACATGGAAACGACAATGCGCTATTCCGAGGATTTTTTATCGCGAACCTCACGCGGTAGCTATTAAAGCGGTGAGTGAAACAAAAAGAGCCACTACTCCCAGCAAGATTAAATTTTTGTAAAAGAAGGGTAATACTGCCATCCTATCAAGACAACATTTGAGTGGAGTTGTTGAAAGCTTTGCTGGTGCAGCGGATCAAGTGAAAATACCGATCCATAATGCTGTAACCCGCTGATACGGCGCCATGGTAAATACAATGTTTGTTTCATTCCTGTAAATGAGGGGTTAAGTAGAAATGATAGTTTTCGAAGGATCTACCACAGTGCCACACAACTTGTGCCAAAAGACCACCTTGATTGCCAACACAACCACCACCACGAGTTTAGATGCAGCACGCTGAAACGCATTGCTACAAATTTGTGGAAGATTCCCCACAACTTCACTGATGTATCTAACTGCATCGCGCCGCACACAATCTAGTGGAGAATGTCACACTCGTTTTGTCTGCTGCCCCCTTCTTCCAGTATCTGGCGCCGTTTTCACACATACCTAGCGGCGTTGCCTCTGGGGTGTCGTTCCACGATAGAGGTTAAAATAATTAAAAACCTCGTCACAGAAGCTAATTGGAAAAAAACACAAAGACTGCGTACATTTTCATACTATCCTCATTATTCTAAAATACCTTCATTTCATGAAGGAGACAACGAACTTCTTTCCCTTAAAAAAGATTTTTCTTCACTCGACGCACTAGGCGTTAGATCCAGAAATATATCCCTTCGTTCAGAAGGGACTCCAAGTTCCCTTCACACACCACATCCAACACCCGCCATCCCTCCTCATAGTCACCTCATCAACGAACCACCTTCAATATATTTAGAAACGTAGCTAAGAACCGCTACCTCTTGTATGGGCGTCCTTCAAAAACATCGAGGGATGGCACAGAAAACGTAGAAGGTGTTAAAAATGTGTTTATCATATTCATTATGGCATAAAGCCCACCAGCAGATTGCATTTACGATATCGCTCCCAGGGACAACATTGCAACGCAGCAACTGAGAAGTCGCTATCCCATCAGCACTTCATTTCTATTCCATACTAACTTGCAATTCCTAGAAAAATAGGAAGGTTCTGAAAAACAAGCTAGCGGGAAAAAAATTTCTTCGTACACATACACCGCAATAACCCGAATTAAAAACACAACAACGTCACCAGTTGCAAGATTTACTTTTTACATGGAAACATAACATGTCTTACAAAAAGAAAATTATTAGGAACATGGGTGTGTGCGAACTCGCAGAAAGATATGTATGCAAACACATATGTGGACGGGAAAATGTATATTAACGCATTTGTAAAATGGTGGAATTAGTATTACTCACATTACCAGCAACATCAATGTCAAGTAGCAGCGACGTGAAGTTTCCATGGACCCAGTTAAAGTGGGAATTGAGGGAAGTAATATTTGCCATCATATCCAGAAGCGCGAAAGGCGGTTTTCCAGCAGCAAAAGGTGTGATGAGAGTGGAGAAAATTTGCTGTATCTCGAGCGTCAGTTGAAAATAGAAGGCACCATGCGGGTCTTCGCCTCTCCACTCCAATATTTTTCTTGAACTCTGCACGGCGCCACTCCTATATAAGTTGTCCCTCAGTCTATTAAGGCATTCGCTTACGGAACCATTTAGTATCGTTATTGTGAGACAGCCATCCTTATACTTTTGAAGGGAACCCTCAGTCACGCTGTTTTCTAGAGGACAGGTTTGGTCACCACAACTAGCCTCAAAGTTTTCAACGGCGCTAAACTCTTGACGGCTACATTTAGCCATATCGGGATCCAGCCCTACTGCCTTCACGTCACTCCAAACAGTCTTTGTAATCTCAACAATGGCTGTATAGTATTTATTCGCTTTGATGAGAGTATTGGGTAATTCTTTCCTGACTTCCCTCACACTCTCATTAACCTCAGCAAATAATCCACCCACCTTAGCTACAAGGTCCCCCATTTCATTTCCATAGGATATAAGTTTTTCCAATTTATCATTTTGTTCTCCCATTGAGCTGCTGAAAACACTCAAGTATGTTGTGCTTTCGCCTGTTTTCCCTTCCATATCATCTAATATACGAGAAGTATTTGCGTACACTTCCTCATTCACAAACAGCCTCTGCTCTCCATCAGTGTATAATTTGTTTGATGCATTTGACAAGCAACGTAGGTAGCGCACGGACTCATATTTCTAAAATAAAAATCATCTACCGTTTTGCAGTTATGTTCCACGTTCTCTCTATCAACACAAATTACAGAAAATAACCAAACAACCAATTCCAATATCGTAACTTTCATTACCTACAATCACATGTGACGAGAAGCATGAGAGAGAAGCATACACATCATCAAACGAAAGCGATGGGTGCCACAAGTGTATAGCCTCAATAACAAAGATGTTGCATACAACATAACATTGAATCACATAACCAGAATTGCTGCAAAGAATATTAAACCAATTAGGGTATGTTGCTTCCTCATTGTGAATCCTTCTTCATCTATCATATCGTCGTCATCGACACTTCTCTTGCGTTTCCTTCCATTCTCCTTGAAATACCTGCGCACCATCGGGCTCTGAGTTAACAGTTCTTTTAGTTTATTTTCATACTCCACAAAGGAGGTAAGAGTTGGCTCTACATCACGGTACTGTTGTGCAATACTTTCATATCCGTTTCTAACCAAAGTGTAATTGATGATAAGTTTGGGCACCGTGTCACTAGACATTATGGTAACGGCAGCTTCTTTACGATAGGTAACAAATCCTCCAGTAGTTCCCACTATGAAGGATCCAGCTCCTCCATTTGCAACATCTTCCGTACCCATGATCCAGCATTTTGTGTCGTTATTGTCTGTAAGTTCAACTCTCTGGTCAGTTTTATATTTATCTAGCGCAGCCAGTACACCATCATCTGACATATCTTTTATAACGGACATATTACACTCATCTGGGGCCTTTGCTGCTTTGTGCCCAGCATCATCACTTCCACATCCATTTTCTGAAGGGGCAGACTTCTCTTTCACCAAACAACACCAATCGTTTTTGTCACCCTTTGTTTGCTCAAACAACACTACTAGATCCCTCAACACTTGTCCTATTGACAGTGATGCATTCACAACATGATAGGAAACTCTTACAATGTTTAAAAAACTAGTATCCATTAACTGAATAGCTTTATCTGTATTGTTCATTACTTTTTCCATTTCCACATATGTTTTCTTTATATTTTCCATATCACTTCCATTAACAACCCCTATCTTCTCCAAACCCTGCACTATTGCCTTCCATGTCCTCCCCTTTACACCATGTCTATGTCGCCACTCCCGAACCTTATCTACCATTTCTGTAGCATTTTGGTGCTTCTTCAGAATCTCAGTGCTCACAACCCTCAAGGCATGACTGAGATTGCATAACGTCTCAGCCCCCTTGAGGGTCATGGCCTTGCCGGAAGGCTGCCCCACAACTTCCCCAATAAGGGAACCCAGCACTGTCAGACACACTGCAAGAAAAAGTGATATCACCTTCATTATTTATCTAAAAACAAAACAAGTTTATATGGGATAATTTAATACAGTTACATCTCATGAGGAGCTAGCACACACATGCACACACGTATACATACATACACACACACCATACCATACCATTTTACATAGAACAAAGACGCAAAAAAAAGCATAACAAAACATAAAAAACATAACATAACATATTTGGTAATGTAATATTAAACTAAAAGATAAGAATAAGAGATAAGAATAATAATGTAAAACCCCCAGTTTCCATATTCAAATGAGTAAGTCCATCATTATTTACTTCAGCATTGCCACCTTCATCATCACCCTTACCTTGGCTACTTTTCCATAGCTCCGCATCACCACCAAGTTTCACCTCAAGAAATATTTCCTCTGCCTCATGTTTGTACTCTTCCAACTCATGAAGATGACTGTCAGCTTCTTTGGCATATTTTGTCATTTCTTGTAGCTGCTCGGTAGCGTTAGTAAGACGATTGTACCATGGAATTCCACCATTTTCAAGTGTGTGATTGTAACTGACACATGTGAATCCAGCAGTATGACCTGTGCATGTGCGATTTTTGTTTTTTCCCGTTCTCACATAACCAAAAATACCCTTCACCTGATATTCATCCTGTTCCAAATTCACTAATGCATTAAACTGAGCTAGTGCACTCTTTAAGGTTTTTACATTAGATGCAACATTTTTGTACACACAAGCTTTACTAATCACATCCCATGCCTCAGTGTGGTTGTATTTTATTTTTGCAGGATCACAATGTCCTTGACTATCACCTTCACAGGATTCAGCCATCATGGTCCAGTTACCATTTTCCGGCCTTCTTATTTCATCTCTACAAGGACAATTGAACCCATTATATATATTATTATTACCTCCATCCTCTTCAAGATTTTCTTTCCTTTTGATCTCTTCAGTTATAACAATGGCTTCTCCCACACATAGACAGAAAAAGTCATTGATTAACGTCTTTCCAACTGACTTGTCTCCATAAGACCCGCAACTCGTACCTGCATTATCTACACTATTGAACAGCAGTGATTTGTTTCCCCTCATGGCTTGCTCCAGAGTTTTATTCTCATTTCTTGCCACATCCACAGCGTCACCATACACAGCTCTCAGCATATTTTCTTGAGCAGAACGACTTGCATTTAAGGCTTTTGTCCTATTCACCTCAATTTCCTCCTTCAGCGCTTTCGCCTTCTCAAACAGTTTCTTTATCTCCTGATACGCCGTTGTGCTGTTAGCTGATTTATTGGAACCTTTATTACAACCTGCAGCCTCCGTTTCGGTGACCATTTCCTCCAACTTCTTCAGAATCTCATCTTCCCTCTCGCGATTCTTAAAGGAAGGTTGTGGGGCTTCTGTTTGCGTAATTCTGTAAATCTTGCACAGTGTCTCGAACTCGCCAACGTTATGGTACTTATAGCCGTCACCGATATAGTCCGTAATCTCACTCCAGTCAACCGACTCTGTTGTCCATCTCCCCGCATCCAAATCACCTTGAAAAGAAGGAGATAAAACAACCGCAAACAACCCAATGGTAAACACTAATTCGTGCCTCATTGTGATTATGTTTTTACTTTTATCAGTTAAGCAAATTGGAGCAAAAGCTTATTATCACAGTCGTTATTGTTATTGGTAGACACATTCAACAAAATATACACATTAAAATATCAAAATAAAAGCCAACAACTGGCACAAAACGATCACAGCAGCACCCAACAAGGGGGGAAACACATCCCAAAATACATTCACATGGGTTCTCTCTCCTCAAGTTGGATATCAACATTAAACACCCTCATAGTTGTTTTCCCATTGGTTACCTCACTTCCTAATTTCTAAATTCAATAAATTCACTTTCTTAATATCCATGCCAGTTTCTTTACTTGCCCAACTGAGCTGTGCTGCCGCTTTCTTGGTTTCTTCAGCAAAGTTATCCACTACCATAATGAGTACCGGCACACTCATCTTACGTTATTTTCAAACCCTCTCTCGGTTTCATTAGCTTCAGTTATTACTTTATGGCTTTTTTGGCTAGCACATTACGCGCTTTATTTGCATGCGTGTATTACCTTTCTCTATTGCAATCAACTCTAATGCTGGGCCTCACTTAGCATATCCTCCTTCTTTCATACGCGTGCTGACAACACTCTTCGTTGCCCTCTCTGCGTGCATGCACAGCTCCTTGCCTCCCATTTTCTTAAATCACACACTAGTAAAGATAAAAGTTGGATTTTCAAAACACTCTCATTGGACATCTCTGCTCGTAAATGAGGCCTTTGATCACACTGTGACATTACGGGATATTATGTCAGTCACCAACACACAAAACAGTCCCAGAATAAAGAGTGGCCTCCCCTGTCAGCAGCCTCATTAAGATTATTTGCCACTCACCATAATTACCATCCTTATAGATACACTGGTAAAAACGGAAGTTATATACGAAGCTACCCGTCCTATCAGTAAACTCTTACCACCCTTAATTCACATGCAAAATGCGTTAACACACTCCACCCCCAAAACATAGATGATGGAGGGATAGTCATATTTATAATAACTCACCAATAAGATAACTCAAACAGAAACACCTCGACAGAAATATATGATGAGTTAAGTAACTTTCTCTCCATTCAACCGACCTTACCAGATGTCAAACCCAGGGCGACCAACATGGCAAACATCAGGCTGGTGCAGCGGAAGGTGTTATACGACTTGAAGAGTGTTCGGTGGCTAGCACCGATGACGACTGGCATAACACCATTCCCTAAGTGCGGACAGCTTCTTTTTGGTGCCAAGATTTAGCACAAGATAAGTTTCAAGATCGAAAGTTACAATCTCCACAGATGAAATTGCCACACCGAGATCGGCGCAGCCATGCCATGGAAATGCCATAACTTCCCATCCAACAATTTGTTGTATTTCCCATACAACGTAAAGGGCAATCGCCGATTCACCTTCTGCGCGTACTGAAGACTGAGAAAAACGGTATATACAGTCAGTAGTTTGTTGCAATTACGTCAATATAATCATCTGTAACTGAACCCGTGGAGTCTCTAAAGCCATAATGCGCCTTAAAGTTTTGTCTGACAGCGTTTTTTGTCGCTTAATAATCTCTTTTCCCCCCTTGACCCGCTGCCGTGAAGTCTCCGTGACGTGGTGTGTCTGAATGTACTTCTTCCCCCTTTCCTAAGGTATCCCAGTTGCACTTTTTTAAATGTGCCCCATCAACTCCCACCCGAGTGAAGTGCAGTAGTCGTATCAAATCCGTGGGTCTGTAACCTGAGTGTATCCACGTTGGATGGAGAATAGAGGAACAACAGGAGGCAACACCATAACACGCCTTCCTACTAGTAAGGTATAAGTGGAGGACTCGCATCGCCCACCTCTTGGTCCCTTATCTGGACGATACTACCACCCTTTCCCAGCACTCTCGTCCGTGTGGAACGCTTCGCGACGAAAACTCCTGACACCTGGGGTTGGTTCCTCTTTCAAGGGGCGAACGTTCGCAGTCTTAACAGAAGTGAAAACGGTTGCGGTGTTGGCGCCGTCTACGGTAACGCCGAGTTCTGCTTTGTAACAGACAGGTTTAGCGGGTTTCTTTTCGTGCACGTTCAGTCGTTTAACGTACCACCTCCCCTTTCAGTCGAAGGAGAGTCTACGTTCCAAGTTAACACAATAACTTCCCTTATTTTTCAGTGGTTCCTGTTCTCATGTTCAGTGTGACGATTTCACGTTCCTTCTCCCAAGGATCACTTTTGACGTCACCCGCCATGGTGCGCATCCGATACCCCCACTGACTTTATTTGCTCCAGCAGACACCTCTCATTACCCTTATGACGACCTTAACAGCGCACCGTTTCCATAACTATGGTCAATTTTCTCTGCGCTACGGTAGCAGTAACCTCCTGAGCTCGAGGTGTACACTTCCATTGGTATAACTCGCCAGATCCATCATCTAATCTATCCAGCTTTGATTGTTTATAAAGTTACCCACGACCATATACGCTACCACATCGCCATCCCCAAAGCTGCAGATATCAGAAAAAATATACTCATTGAGAGTGAGCACCCCCAGAAGGTTCACATGTGCCACAACCCGTGAAACCCGAACAGGCATCAAATAATGCCTCCTTTTTGAGTTTTTAAGGCCATTACAGCGTTTTGAGTCCGTTGCTGCTGTGTCCATCGGTCTAAGACGGATAGATTCCAGGCCCCCAACATCGACAACCCTGTTATTCACTAATTTTCTGCCCTACCGCATGGGGGCTCACCCCTTTCTCGCTCACTTCACTTCTTTACAACCAATCTGATAACAGGAAGAAAAAGACGCATTTTATGAGTTTGTTAAGCACCAACGGGTGCAAATGAAATAAACAAGGAGAGCCTTTTCTCTCGTGGACACTGATACGAAATCATAAAACTGCTGTATAAATAAGTGAAAGTATATGAGGTATTATCGCATAAAAGAAGGATGTTAGGAGAAGAGGGGTAGAAATTGACACTAGGCTATGTAAGTTTTTAAAGGCCGCGGGTAGTGTCCCCGCTAGCTCAGAATATGCATGTATTTTGGATACCCGCGACATGTGCTTATATGTGTGACCTTCCTTATCATTTTATTTAATTACAGTGTATGTTATTATACTTCCAAGACACAGAATATGTATCTCTATGGTGGAAAATATTAAGTTAATTGCATAATAATATTTACAAACACTACCCTAGTCGTGGTGTAGTATTAATAAAAGAATACTAGAAGACAAAACAAGATAGTCCCCAGTGGGATTTTGAGTCGAGACGATCGTTACCTACATATATTCGTCATCCATCCTTTTAACGTAGCAAGCATGAGTTTCATCTGTTACTTCCACATCAACACCTCTGTCCATCAAACTCTCAACCAAATTCCTGTCTGCATTGTTGTCATCGATGTAGAGAACACACAGGCGTGGGAGATTCATGAATTCGACAATACCATTTCTTATTGTCCCGCAATTTCGTAAATCGAGAGTCAGCAACCCCCTGCAATCTCGCTGTCCATGAATGTACCATAGTCTCGTGCAATTCCGCAAATCAAGCGTTCTCAAGTTGCCGCACCCATCCAACCACAAGTCCGTGATATTTTCACAGTTGCTTAGGTAAAGGTTTGTGAGATTCCGGCACTCGAACCCATTCAACCAAACCTCCCTCAGGCTCACACAATCGTTAAGTTCCACTGTCATCAGATTTGAGCAGCCACTTAACATACTGAAATCATCTATTTTGCTGCTCCCTGTAAGCCTCAGCGTCTTCAGATTCTTGCATGCGCCTAAAACACTCAGGTCTGGATTCCCTCCACAGTTGCACAAATTTAGTGTCTCTAAGTTCGTGCAACCACGGAGTGCACTGATGTCTTCCAACGTTTTACAATCAATCATCTCTACAGTTGCAAGCTTCTTGCATTCCTCCACACCAGTAAGGTGTTTCAGTCTCGCGCACTCCGAAAGATTCAACATTGTCAGACTTCCACAATTCCTTAATGGCCTCAAATCGGACAAACTGATGCACCCGGTAAAATCCAATGTGGTGATATCCTTACACTCCCTTAGCAGCGTGATGTCCCTGACATTTTTACATCCTCTGAGTATCAATGTCCTCAATCTTGTGCACCCATCTATAGCGTACAGTCCCTTCATCCTTGCACATCCAGACAAGTTCAGTGTGACGAACCCTTCGAATTCACGCAGAAACATAACATCCACATCCCTCACAACCACACCACCCAAATTGAGCCCTGTTAGTTTCGGGTTCCCGCATACTTGGCGGACGCCAACCTCAATATTGCGACTCCCTCCAATTGAGAGGTACTCCAGAGTCTTCATTTTCGCCAGTGGTTGAATATCAGTAACAGCGAGGCAATTTTCGCAGTTCAAATGAACCAGTTGCTTGAATGTACTGACCTTAATGACACACTCATCATCAATGCATGTACTGGCCAAATTCAGTTCCCTCAAGTTCGGAATCGCAGCCAGCTCCTCCAGCCCCTCCTTCATGTTAATGCACTTCTCAAGCGACAACACCTCCAGCGGACTAATTTTTCCCAATGCTTTTATATCAGAGATATTCATACACTCACTGCAATCCAAATCAGCCAAATGCATACTCCCGCTGAGACTCAAGATACACGCGTCGTTAGCCGCGGTGCCTCTTAAACTCAACTTCCTCACGTTGGGCAGCGCACAAATGTGTTCCAAACCCTTTTTAATATTTTTACACCCCGATAGGGAGAGTTCCTCGAGTGTTTTTATCTCTGCTACGGGTGAAATGTCCGTGATATGGTGGCAATTGTTGCAGCTCAGATGCGAGAGTATCCTATTACTGCTGATCTCAACGACGCACTCATCGTCCAACTCCGTGTTGTCCAAAGTCAATTTCCGTAAATTACTCAACGTCATAATATGCTCCAAATCAGTCTTCAACTTGCTATATCCGCTGAGATTGACTTCCTCCAAAGTTGGAACTCCAGAGAGTGCCCGAATTCTTGACAGATCCACGCAATTTTCCAAATCCATAACAGTCTAATTACTCTCCTCTGCTTTAAGGACCTGCTGATATATTTTGGACGGCACCTTTCCTCCCATTCGCTTCGTTAATTTCACAGGGTCCACACTGCCGCTACAATCCTCACTCCCGATAAATGTTGTAGCGACTGAGCTTCTTCTTCTGCACCTCGCAAACCGGGTGTTTTCCAACTCATAATGGAACGCAGGCCGACGGGAACATACGCTTATATCGCATAGAGGACACACTGATAAATCGCGATAGCACGTGCTACACAGAACGTGCTCACATGGCAAAACTTCAATGGGAACCGCACACTTCATTAGGCACTGGGGACACCCTACTTCTTCCTTCACTGGGCATTCCGTCACCCAGGAAATCTTCACCATTATGGGAGTGGGGTCAGCTAAACCGTTAACACACGCAAACGGAGAGAATGAGACAGTGTAAAAGCACAGCAATATTACTTTATTTGTTCGTCTGCAGGCGCATGTGTAGGCGTATGTAAGTGTGGATGAATTTATATTGATACACGTGCCCGGATTAAATATGAAGTAAGGGTTGGCAACAAAGCATTTACATGTGTTGTCCGGTAAAAGCGTTGGTAGTAGGAGGAGTTGGTGTAGTTTTACTGCTTTTAACAGGACATGACACGAATTGAAGGCTGGGAAGCCACCGCACTTAGATGTGGTAAGTGTACACGGTGTCAAGGAACTTTTTGATAGCAGAGTAACTGTGACAGCGGTCAGAATTGCCCTGTAGACATACATTCACATATGCTTCCTCCAGACGTCGGTTTGGAAAATCAAGCCTCCTGTGGGTTTCTTTCTGATTTCCGAATCGACTTCGTTGGTGCATGCTTTTTACCCGAAGAGCGTCTGGTGTCTGGTTGCGAAGCGTTTTTATCTTTCCTGGCCCCTCAAAGTTTTTCAATCTACCCCTACATTTCTGATGAACGACATCTCTTTTTATTGGACTGACCCCAGCATGCTGTTGCACCAAAAGGTTACATCGTGTTTACAGTGCCAGTCTTTCCTGGGTGGACGATGCTTCACCAAATCTTCTTTGAAAATTCTCCCCTCCATATCCAGAGAGTTTTGATAAGAATATGATTACAAACCCTCTGGATGAACACTTCACTCCTGCGTTCCCTATTCTCAATTTTAATCGCATTTGCGACTGACCTCTCTAATTCTCCACTTTCGCTTTGACCCTCGTCAGCCGTCTCCTTCGTATTTATTGCCGAGTTTCTCCTTTACAGCAATATCCCTCCAGCAAATCTGGTTGTGCATGAGAGACAAGTGGCCCTTTTCAAGTTTTCCCTTTCTCTGCGGGTTTGGCCGGTTTTCTCACACGGCGTGTTTAACTCTCCACTCCTTTCTTTTCTCTGACTCTCATTTACAGGACCTCTCCTCCCTTCGTGCATTATGAACTCTTATCGCCGTGGATCCTCCTCACCCATTGATTCGCTATCTCCCTGATGGACGCCGAGGCAAGCTGGAATCAAATCCCAATCCTCCTTGTCCTGTTGGTAGCCTTACCCCAATCGAGCACACTTTCGAAGCACATAACACGACACATTTGACCCCCTCAGGAGTCCTAAGTTAACCAAAATACGAACCCTTAGAAAGTTAATGCATTCATAAACCTTAAACCCCGCTGGCAGCATGAGCACACTTACATATCGAAACCACTTAACCTCTCGCAGCCATTGAGCCATTCCACCGTGGCTCAACATTACCGCAAACAACAAAGAGAAAAATCCCCCACTTCCTTGCTACTTCCCCTTATTTTGTGTCACGTAGCTATCACTTACAACGTCCACACTGCCAAGAAACCGCTTCCAAGTCCTCCTACATCTGCATGCGACTAATTACCCCTTTCTTACACGCATCTATATGGGTATAGTTCCTCCCACCAAATTAAGAGATCAAGAAAACCCCACACCCTCCACATCCGAACACCCTCGCATATACAAAAAATAAACTGCCTGCAGTCCCTGCCCGACCCTTTTCTACGGTTCCAAACAATAATCCTGCTTAGTCTCCGCGATGTAACGAAGTTCCTCTCCTATCTCCCTTCTCCATCTTCCAGATCCTCCTCCCTTGACCCAAGCTATGCTTTACTCTCTGCCTTTCCTCGCACACATATTCTGAGGTGCGCACCACGACTATCAACCACTGGTAACCCTGTCTCACAACCACATGTATGGCATTCCCAACTTCATACACAGGACAGAACGTACACCCCTAAAGTGAAAAAAAAACCTTGTGCACACAATTCCTTCACAATGGTGATTGTGCTTACGCCCCTCAACCGCTTCTCTTGGCGGCCCTGCGTTGAAGTCCGCTCTCACCAAACTCTGCTCGCACGAGTCCTTCCTAACCAAAATTAAACTTCACAAACACGGGGAGTAGGATATGTTGCTTCTCATTGACCATTTCCTCCGCCTTCCGACTAACATCTGTCCCCATATCCCCACCACACCTAACACTAAATACGAGGAATTTTGCATATGTTCTATGAGTCCGCACGCCCTGCATCTAATTGCTTATAATTCAACCCACTTCATCACGCTCAATCCGAAAAGTCTAGGAATGCGACTCCAAAGTGCGGCACCACCTCCTTCCAGGTTATACACCCTCTTTTCACTTGAAGGAAGGAGCTGATGCCGCATAAAAATAGTTTACTTTTGGAAATTCTAGACGACAGTATTGTGATCGTCGTCATTGTTGTTACCGTGTCTCCACTACTGTCTCAGCACTTTGGACGTGAGCTCGTTTCACCTACCGGTCAGACGCATCTGGTAACGGCCATACGGGCGCTTGTAGCGTTGGGTGTTGCCCCGTGCTCTTTATATCACACAAATCTGGCAGTGAGTAGTTTCTGCTAATGTGCAATGAACCCTCGAGGCAGCTTCCGTTGCTGCTGTGCCTCAGCTGTTGTTGTATGCGTATATCTTCCGTGATAATTTTTTACCGCCTGAGAAAGGAAATCTTTGCAGAAAAAATGTTTGGAAGCTTTGCTCATGCAAGCGACATCGGATAGTAACGTCCGACTTGGCTACGACGACACCACGGTTAAAAGGCTATTGTCCCGATTCATGCCGGGTACGCAGAAGGTGCACCACGGGGCAACCGTCACCATTGGAAACCCTTAGAAAACTGCAGATGGGCGACCACCTGGAGCTTATCATCTCCTTCCACACCCTCACTCGTGATGTCATCATTCCAAAAGCAGTGGAAAAGAAGGTATAGTCGGGAAGCGGAGCTAAGGTAGAATTCAAACTATCAAACATATAGTGTAAATTTTGGTCCAAACGCTTAACGACTCAGTGCACATACGCACAACGGCGCGTCACCTTCGCAACACTGGTCAAGAGAGAGAGAGGTGCCTGCCGACTGCATCAAAGCAGTTGGCACAGTAGGCAACAAAAAGATAATACGCGGAAGGCGTAAACTAGATATTGAAGGTTTGCCCACCCACTTCACAACCGCATTCCCCACGGAACAAGTGGCAGCGGCCCATTTAGACACATCGCCCGGTAAACGAGAATAACTAAGTTGAGAATAGGGACGAGCGGCAGCGCTCGATCCTCAGTTGCTAACAAATGCCCTGAGTCCCTTTCCCTTCCCTTGCTAAGCGTACCAGGACACGACCGCCGACCTCCAACACAGGTTCTCTACGGAAGGATAAACGATGAAGAGCAGGGACGCGGATGACACTGCAAAAAGGATTGGATACTGCGACTATGATGAGAATCCTCCAAGGCTTCGAGCAGCTCGTTGAAAACGAGACGTGAAGCATTTTGGAGGATGCTTTAAGGACACTCTGATACTGACGCCCAGCGACGCCCGCTTCGAAATGAACTTATATTCCTCCCGACAATTTATTGGTGATCCGTGTTGTGTGACACCCACGGAAGGCATGGCGGATGCTGCAGGAAGAGGCGCTGGCAGCCTACACCACCGATCACACACCGTTTGAACATCCTAGCCCATTTCCACGCAGAAGTACTCCGTACTCAACGAACGAACAACCAGGTTCTCACTACCAACAGTTGACACCCTGACCTTCTCGCTAACATTGTTGGCTCATAACGGCGTTGTTGTCGAAGCACCCTCCCGACCACAGCTACTTCCTATTCTTTTTCTCCACAGATATGGAAAACCAATAAAAATAAAGCTGATGCACAAATTATGAACATCGGTGACGAAGCGGTGAGAACACCGACGCAAACACCTTTTTAATGCAGTAGGTGTAACCGCGCAAATAGGTAACTAGCAAGTTCAAAGTGTTCATAACAACGCACTATTAGAGCGTATGCGCATGTTTGCATACATATGTTAAAGCAAAGAAAACAAAAGAGCAAACCATCTCTGTCAACGTACCAATCCTTTCCTGTGCGTTGTTGTTACCGGAAACTTTTTAATCCTGAGCGTCACCGATGCACTTCACCGACACGACGACCAACACTAATACCATCGAAACGACTCCCATCCATGCCAGGAGCGCAGCACGAGTCGAGAGCTCCCCCTCTCCTGCTTCTGAACTTCCAAAAGTGGGGCACTCAATTCCACAAATATATGTGTGATCGCCATACATTTCGTCGTCGTCTTTCGGGCAAACATCATTACTCGGATTTGCAGCTGTGACTGCATCCGTTGGTGCCGCAGCAGCGGAGCCGGGAGAGCCCGGTACGGCTGAAAAGGGGTTTGGGTTGACTTCATTCTCCGCCGTGGTGACAGCATTCGCCTCTTCCGGTTTGACGGCTGCGGCCATCGTATGAACTTTCTAATGCCTTTGGGAATACGAATGTCCTATAACACGCGCAACTAGCGGCAAAATGGAAGAGAACGATGTAGCAAGAAAGAAGCTTAATATCATGCTTTCCGAAAAAAAAAAAACGGCACTGTTTCCAACGTTATTGTAGAAGGATAACCGACCAAAGTATGTATCAATGTTGAAAAGACCCTCCACCTTTTTCAGTTGCACCTATCGTACACGTTCGCTTGCCGTTTCCCCGAAGTGGTGACTGATTCAAACTTTTGTGTCTCAAAACCTCCAATTCCTTCAACTTATACACGCACCGAAAACGATCTCCACGAGTTTGTTACCGACCTCAGGCCTCCCCATGATCTCTTTTTTCCCGTCAGTCAGATTCTATAGCCGCGCTCGTGTTGGGTTAATAATAAAAAAAACTCAGGTTTCAAAACAGTGGAGAACGAACGAGACCCGCGCGCGATAATTCCACAACACTATATGTACACCTTTTAGGTTTCCTCATTTGAGGTTAAAAAGCATCCTCATTTTCACGACCTCAGTACTTACCGCACTCAAATCCGGCACCACTAAACGTAAAAACAGGGCAAACCGCCATGTTACACCTTGCCCCCACCCACATGCACTTTGAAGACGTGTCACTGCCATTGAGATATAATGCCTCCAACCTCATCTGCATTACATCGATCTTCTCAAACCTTCGCCCCTAACAGCCATCTCACTGGCTTAAAAAAAAAATTCCACATTCTCGCGAGCCCCCGCATATATCTTCTACTTTTTCGCACGCCCTCAAACCCGTCCATCGACATGCATTCCAACTTCGGTATTCCCTTCAAACTCTCCATATTTGCCAGGTACCAACGGACCAAGAAATTTACGGGACAAAAGACTTCGCTGCTACGCTCAAGAACAAGATAAACACATTTCCCCCTCAGATAGATAAAATCCCCTGCAATTCCAAATCTCACTCGCAGCCTTTATGATATTTTTTGGAAAGCGCCTAGTTGCACCACCCCTACGACGCGCAGAAGCCGTATCATTCCTACACTGTCATTTACTCTGTCCTGATTTCTCAGCTACCCATTTCTTTTTCTTTTTTTCGTTTAGCGTTAACACTAACCACAACTAAATTTGGTAGTACTCCCTTCCCTTCCACATATCCGTCACCTTTCATCAATCCTGCAACCATTGCTACTGCTTGTAGTTGGGTTCCCCCCCCCTACCAAGGGTACAGTGACACAACGCAGCTACTTGGCTACACGAGCACCTATAGCATATCTGAGGCCAGTCAGTTCTTCTTTTGGATCGGTTGATCCTCAAAACAACCACCATCGTTCTTTCTCTTCTATCTGACCTGAATCCCCCTACGCACGAACAAACATCCGTGTGTGCAACTGAACAAACACATCGTATATGTCTAAAACAAACATACTCCCATTTCATCCCTTTCTGACGACACAAACTGCCGGCCCTGGTGGCGAGCACAATCCCCTGAAGTGTTAAAAACAAAGGCATCGATCTACTGTTCCCCTTTCCGAGAATCAGCATTTCAACATTGCTTCATAACATCCTCAAAACAACCACTCGCCTTATTATTATTTTCCTTTATCTCGCAGCTCGGCAACGAAAACATTTCCTTCTCTACTCTGGTCTGCACCTGCTTATACATAACGGGACTGAACGCCAACCCACCGAAGCGTTGACGCTTTCCAAGCAAAGGGGGCGTCTAAAACCATTAACCTTCACCTTCGTAAGGTTGGGAGGGTTATCACCGCACCGTTCCGCCAACGTTTACTCAAATTCGTAACAGCAATAACCCAAGGAGCGCGAAGCACAGCCACTGCTGCGAATTGTCTCCACACACGTCGTGTCACTAAAGGGAGGGAGGGACCTCTCCTCGGTGTCAGCCTATATTAATCCATACCCTTAGAACTTGACACCTCATGTATGGGAGAAACGAACCATCAATTCTTGTTCACTTCAAATCACCGTTTTATCACCAACAGCTGTCTGATGTTATGACGACAGAGAAGTTTGGAGTCTCGGTCATATTGCTGTTACAAAAACTTCCGCTACGATTGTGTCTCAAAGTATTTTTCTAAGCATATTGGGTGATTTCCCACTTTGACATATAAACGATCAATGCGTCTGTGATCCAAACAGTGGAACAATATCATAACTCCGTAGAGAATGGGCTTCACTACCCTCTCGAGGAGGTAAGCACTTACATTCCTCAGCAAGTAAGATCTTCATCGCATCCAAAGTCTGAATATAATTTGTTAACCGCAGACGATTTCCTGTGTTTCCACTTGTTGGTTGTGCTCTTCCACAACTTCAGAAGGTGCAGGAACACGCCTTATTAAAGCAGAGACACAAGTTCCCTCTGTCTACATGCCCCGCTTCTGGGTAAGGGAGTCCCAAGGAATATAACAAAGGGGATTTGATACATGCACCCATTATTCACATCATCCTGGTAATATTTAACTTTTCTCTCCACTTCTCAGCATGGGAAGTGAACTGGATGCTATCTCTCCTTTCATGAGCAAAGTAAAAAAAAGATGTGTAAAACGTAAAATGATGACCTATGCAAGCTGCTCGCTCGTCCCACCCAGCACCACACTTACACTGTAAAATACTTATCCCTCTATGCAATAACACGTTTGATTCTTTTACCCAGGTAATAAGGTTTGCCGTGTAGCAATAGCAGAGCGCACTGTTCCATTGTAGCGCTAGCAGAACAGCGTGCCGATACAGTTGCCGTTACCCACGCGACCTAAATGTTTTTCCCCCAAATCATTTTGAGTTGGAGCTTCAGTAGAACGAGCAGCAGTCTGTCCAACTCTAACGGGATCCATGTTCCAAAAACGCTATTCCATTTCTATCATAAGCATCGCCGCTGTTCAAAATGCTCCATCAGTTGCTGGGTTGTGAGTCCGACATTCATACGATTCTTCATGCTAACTCGTGTTTTTTTTATTTCTACTCGTGACGCTTAACTGCCCAGTTCTTGGGACAGTGCTAAGTTACACAGACGGCTTCATCCAAACGTGTAGTTGGAACTAGAAGAGAATACACAGCAATGCCAAACAGTCGTTACATATCAAGGGGGAAAGGTGTGCCCTTTCGCACTCCACCTGCTTGAAAAATGGGCATGTCACTCTCGCCTGTATCGTTTCGGCACAACGGCCTTCCGCACATGATCTCACAGTTTGCTAGCTAGTTTATACGTTTCATAATGCATCCAAGTTGTGTTTCTGTTCTCTACTTTTCTGTAGGACGGAATTAGGACAGTGCTTTCGTCCTTCCAACTGTCATAGGGGGTTCTTTCTTCCCCGCTTTCTTTTTCCAACAACCTAAGCGCGTCACCGCCAGTGTCGGATTGTTTGTATCTAATGGACCTGTAAGTGACGATAAGTAAGTGCGCGGCGCCATATACCCCAATTCTGAGCTGCTACCGAGCTTTAAGCGTGGCGAAAAAGTGTTAATATGGGGAAGATGGGTTTTAAGTTTCGGTTTCAGCACACAATAAAAGTCTTTCTGACACCCTGAAGATGAATTGCTTTTTAAAAGACGGTTCGTGAAATAAAACAAAATTGTGTGTCAAGCAGTGGACGAGTTATCATACGAACAAAACATAAGGAAGCCTCCTCGAACAACCATAGTAAGCAATACTTAGTGTATAATTTGTTTATGGCATCATTTTTATTTTAAATATGATCATCCCCTTTGCCGCGCAGATCATTTTAAATGTGTATCACTTAAAAAGAAAACCACTGCTCAAATAACGACGAAAAGAAAGTCTGTATAACGAGTTACGTCACGGTGATACAAACGAAAATTATGAATACCATTTCGATCAAAAGGCAGTTATGTTCACAGCTGCTGGAAGAGTGGAAAGCTTTAAGTCAGTCGCAAATCATTATAAAACCGTTTCCTCATTGGGACCTAAAAGGTCTGAATCCCCTTTTACTTCCTGCAATGTTTCTCCCGTTTGTCATTAGGGGCGAAAAGTAAGGTATTAGTGCAGTACCAAATTTAATATGTTTTTGCGAAATAAAAAAAATCTCTTGAAACGTTCAGAATGTTCCCCACATGGTTACAAGCGACCTTTTCTGGATGTACTAAAATACTCATCTTTCCAATTACCTTAACACGGGTGAGCAGCAACGCCATCACTTTCATCCATGTGCTGCAAATAAAGGTTCGTGTTTTCTACATGAGTTCACCCCTATTTTCCCCTTTTGTTCTCGTGCGTCAAACTGGATGACATATCTGAGTCAATATACCTCTTCTATTCCACAATTTGTCACAACACCCCCATATTTTGAGCTGATAAGTATTTAGCTACCTGCACCACTCTTTTTTTTATTTCTAAGTACCGGTGATTATTCATCTGTGATATCCCCAAGTCTTTCGTCTTCTTAACCACCCCCAACAAATTTTAATAGTGTGCGCTAAGTTCGGTACATGCACGGCCTCTTCCCTCTCACGTCATTCCTTCCACTTCAAGTTATTCCCTTTGTGCGAAATCGTTCGTTAAGTATTTGCACTTTGAATACTTGAAAGGCAGGTGTACGAGCACGGGAAGTGGCGATATTGGACCATCTGCCACTCAGTTCATCCTCTTAACAGTAGTTCCCACCATGCCACAAAAATAACGAAATGACTGTTCCCAGTAGCACATTTTTTTCTCCGTGTCGCCTGCTGCAAAAGGGGAAATGGTTTCTATTCCTAAAAAAAAACTGTCACATGTTAACGTGTTGGAGGTAGACGTAAAACAAATCTCCCTACGACATCAACACTTAAAATAAAAAATTAATGCCTCCATCCCCATATGCCACCGAAACATCACTGCAGGACACTTGGCTTCCCAACCGTTGTGAGAAAAGTATGTCCAGTTCCCTTGCACTTTCGCTGCCAAACCGTGTCGCGAGCAGTCAGTTTCCCATAGAGGCATCCAAGGCCCATGATGCTGCTAAATGCCGCGACACCGCCAGTGAACGCTTCAACCGCCGGATGGCCCGTTTGGTTTCCCTTGCCGCCTTTGGGCCGTGTCTTACGAATCCGTCACTAGCCTCATATTCGGAGCCGATGCGCGTCCCGGGCCCGACTCTGAGAGCCGGGTTCGTTTGAGTATCACATCATGCGGAACAATACCTCCTCCCCTCCACACACACCATCATGTGATCCCGCAACAAGGTTAGTGAACTTGAAAACGCCGGAGTCCAAAATCAGTCAGGCGCAGCACCTCTCCCCCTCTTAAGCGACCTCTTCCCTCAAGTGCGATCAGGGTGTGGGGAACAGCCCCCTTTGCCACACTGAATGCAGAAAGTCAGCCAGGGTCCTCACCCTTGTGGAATTACCGTTGGGTCTGAAGCGTTCATAAAGGACTCTGCCGTAGGTAAGGGGAAGCGAAAACGCAAATGCGGTTCACTTTTCTGACACGGCTGCCGATGAGGTGCGCATCGCCCGCCGGGCTCCCACTGAGAAACCAAGCGACGATGGCAACATGTCACATCTGGAGGCAGGCCGGCATCCGTTTTGGGTTGCGGCAACTCGCTGCTGTTCCTTGGCAACTCCTGCGCCGAAGTCCGCTGAGTGTTGCGCATTAAAATTTGGTTACACGGTTCCCCAGCTCGAGCTTTTCTGCGAAAGGGTATCCTCAATCCCGCCTCCTTGGTGCGACCCGCCACGACTCAACTTTTTCGGCTCTGTCGGGCACATGGGCGGGTTACGCGCCACCCACACTTTCAAGGGCTTTTTGTACGGCTTGGCTTGGCCAATCAGACGTGTTCGAGCTGGTAGAGAGTGCCGGGACGTTTCTTTTTTTTTTTTTGCAGATGAGTTGGAGAAATGGGTCAGAGATCGGCCACAGGGAACCCGGGTGGCGCTGGATGAAGGTTTTGTTTCGGCGAAGTCCCCGAATTCCAGCATTAGCGACGCTAGGTTAAAGAACCCATGATTCGGCGCCGTTGACAACTGCGTGATGGTTGTGTCCGTGCCCTATACTTCTCGGTTTTGCACTCCAGCGATTTTGTTTGGGTGAGATTCGCATGCCGGCGACTCTTCTCCGATTGGAGTGGGGTTAGCGGCGCCTCAGTTATGGAAAGGGCATCAGGAAAGGGATTGTGCTACTCGTGGGGCATCTGCCGATCCCTTTAACCTCCGTTATCTGCCACTACTGCCATGGGATTTGGCCCAGCAGAGGGCGGCCTTTTGTGTGCTTGTGTGCGAGTCGGTGGCTGTGTAAACTGACTTAACCCACTGGCCGTCGTTGGTATTGAATTTAGCGGATGAATACTTCAAGTCTTCATTTGGTTACCTGTGCAACTTTTCTGTCAGGGAGCGATTTAGGATAATATTTGCGGCTCTTTAAGACATGCGGACCCAAGGGGAGATACATTGAGAGATGCTCACACGCGCGTTTTTGCTGCACCGCGAACACTAACTTTCGAAGCTATAAAGGTATTGTTAGAAATGCAACCGCTCCAGATATACACAGTCGTTTTTCTATTTGATTTACTTTCTTCAGTGACAGCACCTCTCAGTGCGTGCCATGACACTGAGTCGTTGCTGCACAGCTTGTTTGACTACTGAACACTGGATCCATCAATCAATCGAGGAAGATATTGATATATGTGTTTTCGCCCGCTAATTGCTGATTTGTTTTTAATAATTAAAACATTAATGTTTTTTGTTGTGTTTGTGCAGCCACACTACTCATTGACAATCTTATGTTTGGGTATTCACAGGATGTATGTATCGTCGTCGGTGACTCTCCTGGTATTGTTGTCCTTATCACTGCAAACCTCAGACCAGGCAAGTACGATCATCAAAGTGTGCGTTCATACTGTTACAGGTTTTGACGGGAAATGTTGACGCTGGTGTCTTTATTAGTTATTGCCGTTGTTACTCTCTTATGTTTATTATAAAGTAATCGTGAAAGTTGTGCACGAATCGGTTTTACCAACTTTGTGTTGCGCTGAATTACTATCTTCGCACCCGACAGTATCATTGTCGATCCTGGATGTATTTTATGTACGCTTACGTGATACCGCGAATATGTGTGAGAAATCATTGTAAAAGAGTCAATAACATTTATTTAACGTCGTTGACAGTGCGATGCTCGTGATTTTTTTTTTTTTTGGACTGAGAAGCTAAACTTAGAAACAGTATTGTGACTCGTATATGCCAACGAGTGAAGTTGTTGCTTTATTGGCCCTCCTTCTGTCATAATTGTTAGGTGCTTAGGCCACGCTCTGAAAGGCATGGATTATGACAGTGGTTAACGTGACTGATATTCCTCGTTCTGGTAGGACCGAGGATTACCTCCTTTGGCAAGTTACTGGCAGTTCGTGGATTACATTAAAGTGGGATATCCTTTCCCTTACGTTGAGGTTGGTTAAATGCAGAGAAGATTATCTTAGTCCTTTTTGTCACGGTAGTCGGCAAAAGCATCCGTTTACATTTCAGGGACATGCGCCTCTTTGCTTTCGTGGTTCAAACATTTCACATGTAATCTCGAGCGTGTCGGTTTAGCACGCTCTTTTCAGCGTCGTGAGCCTTTAAACACGACACTTCTTTAAAGACTGAGCAACCCAATTTTAAAACCGTGGCGAGTGTGAGCTTTGTGCTCTATTTCTGTCATTTGGTTGTCACATTAATGGAATGGAACATAGCAGGGTAACAGCAGTAAGCGGTACGAATTGGAACAATACTCATTCATCGGGATTGTGCCGCATCCGAGGGCATAACTTCACTCTACGAGCATTGCTCTGCAGTATTGGGTTACTGGCTGATTCAATATCATCAGCACTCTTGATCACACTGCTATGAAGCTGTATGGTTGTAAACGATGAAGATGTTAGTCATTCCATCAAATCGAACGACATTTTGGCATCACCATCTATCGTAAATGAGTTCCGCCGCTTACCGCTTGTACCTTAGAACACTTCAAGTAGCGTGAATGTTGGTGCAACTGCAGGTTGACAGTTTATCATAAGGAAACATTTTATTGATGTGTACGGTGGTGCAATACCATTCTCTGTAAAAAAAAAGGGGGGGAATGTATTACAGGAGATGTAGCAATGACAGAAGGAACGGCTGTAACTGGGTTGAACGAGCAGGAAATGGTCGATCAGCGCTGGTCTCCCTGCTGCCGCGAGGGGTTGAGGTTATTTGGGTTTCTACTTCCCAATGTGCGCATTTGCTGCTTGGAGTTAAATCAAAAAATACTGTGATGATACCGGTCCTGAATGACCCCCTGTGTTCTGCCGCTTGTTCCAAGACAACCCCTTGTACGGGAGAGTAGCGGTAACGGCTGTTAAAGCGGACAAACCACACACAAAATAACGTAACTTGGCATCCCGTCTACCGTCCCTACTTTCCAGCGATTCATCGTCCAGGTTACGTGCATACTCTTGGGGGTCAACACTCTCCCATTAGATAATAAAGAGATAACCTACTGTTTCACAAACCATCTGCACTATTGCAGTACAGACTTCACATTTTACAGGAGACATATTCGCGGGACGAATAAGCGTAACGCAAGTCATACCCTGGTAGAATGTCACTGCAACGGCACGGTCCTCCATAGGAAAACTGTCGATACTGGTTTGCCACATCGCAAGGGAGAAGCAGACAGGAGCGAAAGACCCTATTCTCATAGAAAAAGAGCGATTGAATAGCTTGCCAACAAACTCGGGTGCGCGAGGCAAAGAATGGCTCGAACGTGCCCCAAAGAAACTAGCAATATAAAGGAGGTTACGCTATTGTCTCCGGTAAGAATGGAAACACAGACGACAAAACCAAAAACAGATACACTGGCGCAACACTTCTTGAGCAAAGAGCTGAAAATCTTCTAAATGGAATGAGGTTATGTGACAATGTAAGCGGAAAAGTAGCGGAGAAACATAAGGTGAAAAGTGTGATCAAAGGAAAGACACAGAGTGATGGAGAGGAAAAACATTTAAGGCAGGAACCACAGAAACAGCAGCCTTCAACTCAACCAATCAGGAATTCCCAGCGAGGTTACAAAACACCCAAGAAATAATTGTCACCATACCATTACCGATAAAGGGACGGCTGCAGCAGTAATATCACCGATGGCTGAGGAAGTAAGGACATATTATTTCAATGGAGTAAACAAACTAACGTGCAGTTACAGAGCATAAACTGTGCAATGAAAAGTGGATTCGAATCACTCGTAGGTGCCCCCAGGAATGCATCGAAAAAGTGGGAAAGTAATAGCATTTACCGACTCGTGTCCCGGCCGTTGTCTCTCACAAAACGGAGACCGCGAGTGTCAATGAGGAAATCCCGTAGCTCAAATTAAGAAACTCCGTATAATTAACTGGAAGAATGGTAAACCCAACGTTTGAAACTGTATTATTACACCGTAGTGAAATACAAACTGGTGAGCCGGCATGAACAGACAACTTGGTGCCACAGCAGTGCTCATTGCGGAAGACGGGCGTTATTACAGCTGTGACGGAGTGGAATCGAAAATGAAGAAGGAAATCAATTTGAAAACACACAAAATTCCAAAGTGTGCCCCGACGAGGAATCGTATGAAACGCATCCGCCCCATGCTGAGGGGGATATCTCTCTTTGCACGAAAAAAGGTTAATACTGATCTGGTTTCGGAGAAGGACAACAAGGCATTTGTGTGGCGCGTGACAGCAATATGGAAAAAAAGAGAACGGACAACATCAAATACAAACGGTGTTCTGTTGTGATCATTGACAGCCCTCTTCAAAAGTTTTTGTTGCAGTGGACGGGCGACCGGCCCCAAAGCGCCATCGCGGCCAAGTGCAATGCGACAAAAACTTACTCATATGTCCAGTGCACTTTATTATACACATGCGACGTGTTTTAGCAACTGACCGAGCGATAAACAAGCATCAATGGGAAAGGAAAAAGAACATGGAAAGGACCCCGAAAAGGAAACAAAACACAGATAACATACAGAGTGAACTCTAACTTCCATGCATCTATTGTATTTTATTTTATTTCGAACAAATGCAATTGGTATGGGAATGCGTGCCACGACGCTTCTGAGGGAACCTTCCAGGCGACCTTTTAGAAGCAAAAAGGAGACCTATCTGAAGAAACGGTGGAGAACAAGGAAAGGAAAAAGGCTAAATTGACCCTTTCGTCCACCAAGCGTACCAACTGGGTGGACGGTTGAGGAAGCGCAACGACACAGGTCATTCAAATGGGGGCGAACAGAAGGCTCGGCCAAAAGCCCAAAGGACATATCACCAGGAAAATATGGCGGGGATGTGGAATTTCAAATGAGCCCAAGGAATTTTAAGCGAAAAGGGGAATTGGCATGTTGCAGGTGCAACACACTGGATCACCGTGTCAAAAACCAATGGCACAGTCATGCAAACAAGTTGAAACCAATGTTCCCCATTTGCCACAACAAATGCGGTTGGCACTGGATAACGGGGCACTCGAAAAGCGACAACCCGAACGACCGAAGGAGTACCAGTGCCATGTTGTAAAAAAAAGAAGCGCAGGCACAATTAAAAGGATGATTAAGAAAACGAAGCGCGAAAGGTAAAGGATGTGATCGCAGAAAGGAACGTGAAGGATGACAGCGAAAACACTGTATTCCTTGAAAAATTAGAGAAGGTAATGCAAAAAAGGGCGGACTGAAGCGCAGAGAAGAGCACGGTACAAGATGTCGATGGTGCGATTATTAGCGTGTTCACTTGTCAGAATTGATTTTACACACCAGGAACAAACACTTCGATAAAAATGCAATGGGAAGAGATGTAAGTAGCGGAGCATTCCTGACATTGAAGACGGTTCCAAAGGATCTCCAATGTACGCAACACCCGACGAAATGTATGGAACAAGGTATTCTCATCGAGCACTTGTAGCACTGGCGTGGGCACAAAATAGAGGGCTGCTGTGACGCTCTAAGAGTAGGGTGAGTGGAAACTCCCACACACTTACTACAATGAATAGCCCCTGAGCACTAAGTGGATAATGTGGCTTGATTAGACCCGAGAAAAGAGGTTAACGGCTTCGCGTAAATGTGGAAATTTTCTTGGTAAAGTTGTTTAGGCCCGACGATGTAGAAAAGGAAGCGCTACCTCCCTCCGATGCGGCACACAGAAATCCAAACAGCAAGGTTTAAAGGTATGCGTCGGCTGAAACCATGGCACGTAACAATGCAACTAAATCAGAAGATGCCGGGGGCATCACTGTTGCCAGCGCGAACAGACCTAACGCCGCAGTGGGTGAAGTAGTAATGCGAAGTCGACCGCTAGCTAAAAGATGTCAAACAAAAAGTAGACATAGGGAGATGCTAGGTGCTTAATCGAGGAGTGCTAACAAACCCAAACAAAAAGTAGAAGATATCGTTGAAGCAGGCAGATGCTGAACAGGCAACGAAGAACAAAAGGGCTACCGGCTTGCGGAAATAACAGAAAGCAAAGTGTGGGGTAAGGTGTGGAAAAACAACGGGGAAACTGACTTTTTTGGTGTTAGTTGTGGTGATATTTTCCTACACCTAAAGAGGGTGGTCGAGCCAAAGAAAAGGTGGCAAACGCGCAGAGGAACCGCGTAGCTGCATTGACCTGTGTGAAAAGAAAAAAAATACTTTACCAGCATCCGAGGGTTCGTATATTTTGTGTACAAACGAGGGTTGAATTGTGATTGTCACGGGAGTCCGCGGGAACTATAAGAAGAAAGTAGAATTAGTAATGCATTCAGCGGGCTGCGCGTTAGTGCCCTAAAACATGCTTGCACTCAATACTTTCATTCCCATCACCGTATCTATCGTCGTTTTCATTGCTCCCCCCCCATATTCCCGTTATTCCAAGCTCCTCTCTGCGGATTTGCTTGCGATTTAACGCCTTGCTCCCGTCGCATGGCCTTACAAGTGAAACATCGATGAGAACACGCAACTTCCCCTACGATAAAAGTTGAAAATGCAAGGCATCACACAACCTGCCGACACTTGTGTATTCCATGGCTTCGAAGGGGAGAACCACGTTTCCCAACCAACGTGAAGAATATTTTTTCGAAACGACAGAGAAGCAAACAAAGCAGATTGTTTCCCCACTGAATGTGATATTCCCCGGAGTTTTCTTTGTGCAGGTTGTGGGTCGTGAGGGCCCACTTTGTTCGATTCAGGGCATCTTTTTCCTTCCCCGGGGCTGGAGATCGCGTGAAACAAAGGGCGCGGCCACTACCACCAAATCCGCTATTTAATCATCCCATTTATTAGGAGCATGTACGTGCGATGAAAAGGAAAGAAAGTAAATTAGCACGTGCATTTATACATGTGCGTGCCTCTCCCCCATATTCCCTACTGCGTTCCACGTGTTGCGTAATTGCTTTTTTTTTTTGACCGTGTTTTAGCCCCTCGCGTAGTCTCGTCGATTGTTGCATTTTACCCGAAGGCGAGAGGTGAACCGCATCCCCGGGAACGTGTTTTGTAGGTTCGTCTGATGGTTTAGGTGTAAAATATATCGCCTCCGGCCGCTCTCGTTGTGCGCTGCGTCTAATCGGGCGTTTTTCGAATTGGAAGGGCGTTAGCGCTCTTTTGGTGTTTTTCACTGATGTGCAAAAAAAAAAAAGTGGGTGCTTTAGGAGGTTTGGTTTTTGTCGTTTGCCACCGTGCTTCGTCCGGTTGAGACGCTGGTTTGAATGACTTTACAACCTGAGTGGCCCTCGGTGCCTCTTTTTCCGAACCCTAGCCACTTATTTTCCGCTGTTTTACCACGTATCGCACATCAGATTTTTGAATCCCTGATAAATGTGGATGTGAAACGTGGGACCCGAAAGCGCCTTGGAGGACATGAGCGTGTTGATGAGACGAGCACAGCAACGACCGGTCGCGCATGAAGCAATGGAAATTACACGCACTTTTCCATCGCTCGTATTCCGAGTTAAGGGGCAGGTTGGGTGTGTGCTGCAGCGGCTCGTAGCCATCCTCTGTTTAGATATTAAAAAAGGGACACGAGAGTCGAGGCAGCAGCAAATGGGCGCGGAAACCTGGCGACAAATTGTGCTTCGATGTCGCGCTACACAAGCCAAATTATCTCACCTTGTGTGATTTCATCAGAGCGCGTCCACCGCAGAGTCCCAACCAATGATGTGTGCAGCTAAACCAAACACGCCAGAGTACAGAGCAGAATAGGTTGCAACACAATACAATGGTCGCGACACCGTAGCGCATGGCGATGGACAACGGCAGACGCACTTCATTCGCAAACGAAGAAACTGGTCCGAAACTTGCTGCGGCCGATGCGTGTCAGCATCCAATATTACGGGACTTTATCAAGTTATCGATTGCTCGGAAAGGAAACGAGACCTCGTGGCGTCAAGAACGACATGCTGCGGTGTAATTTTGTGCTGTTTGTCCTGCTAATAAACTCAATGGCTCCATTCCGGGGACGCTTCATTTCAAAACCTTTTTCAGTCAATGTCAGAAAAAATGTGAAACCCCCGAACGCGATTTATTTTATTGTCCACGGAACCAAACACACAAATGCCCCATCAAGAGAGTTGGTGTTTTCAAGAGAGAGATTAACCTCAGTTTCGGGAAGAATATTGAACGAAAAGTCTTTTCCCTACGAAGTTGTTCAAAGATTTAACTCTTTTTTTTTCTTTCACCCTATCGCGTGCGTGGGGAATTGAATTAATCCCCCATACTTCGGAAGCTAAAAATGGGGAAGATGGGTACCACTGGTTCACCCTCGCTTTTCTTTTGATTCCCGACCCTACACGCTGAAGGTCGGTGTTCTTTTTGGTAGCGCACAAGAACGGCAGTCCACTCACGTGCGCAATCCTTGTTTTCGTCACAGAACTTTCCAGTCCCGTTTTAACTTCAAAATTTCCGTCTTTTTTCTTTACACTTTACTGTAAGCGCGGTATCAAAGGGACTAACCATCGGTTTAAGGCAGTCATAAAAGTAAGAATGATGCTCGGGTTCGAATCGGTTTCTGAGTTTACAGTCTACATCACCTTTATATTCTTCGGAATGTCGGCGGTGGTGGTGACGACTTCCATATTTTCGATTCCATTCTTCTTTATCGAGTACTACAAGTACGCACAGGGGGATCCCAATGCAGAGGCGGAGGATCAAAGGTTTTGGAATAACGTCTTCACGTACTACAATGCCACGACGTTCCTTGTGGAGTTCCTTCTGACTTTATTCATGCTGACAAATCTTGGAAGGCGGATCCCTCTGGCTGTTCGACTCGGTGCCGGTCTCATCCTCTCAATTTTGGCAGTTTTCGTCGTGATAATGGTCACCATAATAAAAACAACAGAAACCGGCGCCAAGGTAACGATTATGCTCGTCGGTGTGATCAATGGTGTTGCGGCAACACTTTGTGACACCGGAAACGGTGCCCTTATTAGCCCGTTCCCTACAAAATTTTTCAGCGCCGCTGTGTGGGGTGTCGCAGTTTGTGGTGTCATCACATCGTTCTTCTCTATCGTAATAAAAGCATCTATGGAGAGCAACTACGAAAGCATGTTGACACAGTCCCGAATTTTCTTTGGCTTGGTTGTCCTTCTTGAAGTGGTTTCCTGCATCCTCTTGGTGCTTCTGAGGAAGAACCCATACGCCATGAAGTATGCAGCAGAGTTTCGGTACGCCGCAAAGGAAAGGACCAATGATTGTGAAAACAAAGAAAGTGGCACATCAAATGGTCCAGCAGAACAAGATGAAGACCCCGTGGCGATTGATAATAACACCACGAAAGGGAACGTGATGACGGTCACCGTGGACCCCGACACGATGAAGGACACGGACCAAGTGGAAAACATTACAAACTCGCAGCAAATGCTGAAGGCGAAGGTATCTGTGGTGCTGAAGCGCGTCTGGCCCATGCTGGCGGCGGGTTTCCTCGCCTTCTCCACCACATTTCTCGTCTACCCTGGTGTATTCTTCGCCGTCAAAACCGATGTGCCAAACGGTTGGTATATGACTATTACTGCGGCGATGTTTCATTTCGGTGACTTCCTATCGCGCCTCCTCCTTCAGTTCAAGCGGCTGCAGCCTTCACCACGTTATGTTGTGGTTGGGACATTTGCACGTGTCTTTCTTATAATTCCTCTTGTTTTTTGTGTGCGCGGCATCATTGGTGGCACTCTTCTCCCTTACATTCTTTCATTTCTTTGGGGCCTCACGTACGGATATTTTGGCGGGATGGCGCTAATACACACGCCACGCACCGGTTCACTGACAGCAGCTGGTGAACGCTCTCTTGCTGCCAATTGTGCCGTCATTGCGATTCTGTGCGGTCTTTTCTCCGGCTCCATGCTTGCGCTTGCCGTCAAGGAGGGACTTCCTCAATAGCACCGCCCTTCATGGGAACCTCATTAGGCTTTTGGAACCATATCCGTAAAGGAGAAAAATTGCAAGCAAGTACACAAGAGGTGCTTGCTAGCGAATATAAACTTGTGGTAACCGAATAAAAAAAAGAAAGAGTGTGTTTGGCACGACAGAACATACGTGAAAGCAAAAAAAAAAGCCGTGAGGTGACGTGGTCAAAGGCGAAGTGAGGCAAGGGGAAGCGCAACTAAAAGAAAGGTTGGGACTTGTAGTCCGGGTTTCAAGAAAAGTCGGGCCACAAGGGACGTGCGCGCGACCTCCAAAAAGTTATTCTTTGGCTAATTTCCCCCTTTGTTTGTTATTTTTAAAAGTTTATTTATTGTTATTATTATTACTATTATTATTTTTTCCGGTCCCTTCACAGACACATGCCCACCGTTCTTCACGATATGGATATCACCCGTGTAAACGGAGAGGTGTTTCTGTTTATTTTCATAAGATTTTATTACCCAAGCCCCCCTCCACTAACAAATTATTTTCTCATATTTTATGGCGGTGCTTTCACTCCACAATACCTGACGCCCTCCACTGGTTATACATCCCACAAGAACGTGTGGAAAGAAATGCCATTCAGTGTGGAGAATAGCCGAACATATTGGTAGGTTATATCTTTTTTTTTTACTCAACTTCATTCTTACGAAAATTTTTTTACTCTGTGTCCTGAAAATGGGGAAGATGGGTGAGGAAAGAATATGGGATGGCACTTAAATATACTACTCCATTCTCCTAACTTTCGTTCGTGCTCCACACTCACAAAAACCAAACCGTGGAACCTTTCAAGGAGTTTTTGTGGTCCATATCGAGCCTTCAAACCATGCAAACCCATTTTTTTTTTTACCTTTTCAATGTTCATTTATGTATGAAAAGGAAACCTAGAGTTTGAATAAGCAGCGAAGGAATAGCACCCGTCGCACTGGCTACGCATCTTTTGGTGCAAGTTATGGAACTTACGGAATGAGTTAGAAGGGGCCCAACCCGAAGTGTTGATCATCAACTGATACTCAATACACGCAAAGTTTTGTTTTTCTAATGATGAGGGTTCACATGCCGCATGTTGTCGGTGCAGTCGACTGCTTGAGATGTCAATGGAACAAACCTCGTTTCGACGCCCAATGGACGGGGGAACTATGCAGTCCGGAATTCGAAATCGTCGACTTCATGGTGAAGCTGCATCCGTTTTACTCCCACGTCGTCGCAGTCATTGGTGATGCGCGGGGGCATTTAATCTTCACCCACAAACCCCGAAAGTTCAGAGCCAAAAACGGAAGGATTGAAATTGACGTATCTTGCCAGGTTAGCGGAATCAATGAGCATACTACTTCCGTACTGCAGTTAGCGTAAATAATGTTTTTATTATCATGAAGGGAGGAAAGAACATACACGTAAACCTCGTACCGTACACGAAAAGGCGTTGCTGGCGAAATAACGGCACAATCGAATCGGCACCAGCACCACAGCGGGAAAGAAAGCGGGGAATGCAGATGGGACCGGGTATCAGAAGCAAGATGTGACGCACACTTTAGCTGGGTGTGGTCGCGAAAGCAAATCACATGTAATTGCAATTGCGGAACTCACCGCAAGCAATACGGAAAACTTAAGCCCGAGACGCACCGATGGAACTTCGTGAGCTCACCTCTTTGAGAAGGTTGAGTTCGTCACGAAAGCAAGGGCAGGCGACCCATGACAGCTGGTTGTCTTCAGGCAGTTGGAAAAGTTTAAAACGGGAAGCGCCGAGTGAACTGTTTAATACGGCTCCGCAGGAGGAACTGACTTTATTTTTTTTTTAAAAATCCTACACAAACGATACCAGCACCGACAACAATGTTGCCAGGGAAACACGTTCCAACGAGTTCCCACAGGAGTTGGGGCCTCTCGAGTGGAAGAAAGGGTCCACGTGCGCTGAATCAAGAAAACTCCTTCCTTTATTGAGGTTATTGAGTCTAAAAACCCGAATCTCTCGAAGTCAGCCTTATGTGGGAGATATGTGCGTGCACCGGGGCGGCAGAACTGAACATTCCCCCGCTGCGCAGGCGTACTAAACAATATCGATTTAATTGGAATGCTTCTGCGCCTTCAAATTTTGGCTTTGTCATCAATATGCCGCGCCAACGCCTCGAAGGACGCGGCGTAGCCTGATATTAGTAGTTGCTCTCAATCAACTAACATTAGCCACCTTGAGAGTATGGAGGAATTAAACTAAACATTTCAAACCTCAACGAGGCCGCGAATTCTAGTCGCTGGACATGACGAACACGCAAATTTCAGATACGTTACTTTGAGATCAGCAGCGGGTGTTTAAATTGGAGGCGGGGAGGCTCAATGGGTGTTATAAGAAATCACCGGCATTACGGTGTTGGGTAAAGTCATGACAATTCGGAGGGAGGCATCACGACACCTTTTTTGTTTTAGCGCAAAAAGTGGTTTTGGATGACATTTTCAACCATCAAAGTTCTGATGGATCAACACTTCAGGAATGCGAAACTTTGCACGTAGGGACTCCGCCGTATTGAAATGGCTGCACGGAGGGTGTCACATGTTATTTTACCCTCTTTAGCTTCTCCTCTGTTGGAGGGACTTAAAGAAGGAAAAAAGGGAGTTTTCGCAGCGAGCGCGTGTTGAAACACTCACTTGACGCGACCACAAGGGATAATTTAAATTGGTTTCAATTCACATTTTTTCCGGAGTATTTCCGAGAAATGGGGAGAAGCCAAACTCGCCACCAGCCCTCACTCGTTCGGGGAGAGGCATTTGGCCGCTTTCTTAACGGTCACCTGACGCCACTCCGCCATTGCGCACAAAAATCCACCAGGCAGTGGCGTCGGGTTAAGTTATAATGCGGTGCGTGATGAAGACCGATAGTCCGCCATCCTTTAACGGGAGGCGCTATTTTTTTTTTAAGTTTTATTTGTTCAGCTACAACTCACTCATTCGGTTGCACGTGCATCTCAACAATCCAATATCGCTCAATTCGTCACAGCA
Source organism: Trypanosoma brucei gambiense DAL972 (assembly GCF_000210295.1). Taxonomy (NCBI): domain Eukaryota; phylum Euglenozoa; class Kinetoplastea; order Trypanosomatida; family Trypanosomatidae; genus Trypanosoma; species Trypanosoma brucei. The sequence continues at coordinate 69,911 of NC_026736.1, forward strand.
CTCATTTCCATGAACTATACGGAGCGCTGCCTCCCACAGCAATGGGCGGAGAATAAAATCCAAATGCTTTTCCCATCGTCCGTTGCATAATGTCCTACGGGCGAATAAACTCCTGACCGTTTATGCTCAAAATCAATTAATGATGGTGCTGAATAAGTTCCGCCCAATTCCGTTCATTTCCCAAGACGCCATTTACAAGTGCCCACCGCACGCAGCCGAATTTTACCGGCAGCTAAACTTCACCTCTTTGTTAAAATACGAAAAACATTAAACAGTAGTAATGGAATAATGCCTCCAGCCTCTACAAACGACAGCCGATGCTAACGCCTTTTCTTCTTGTTTTATGCGTGAGAATTTATGGAGAGAGCAAATAACCGAAGTTGTGAAATAGCGTAAATGGCAGTCGTAACGCAACATCACGGGAATATGAAACGAAATAGCGAGTCACAGCTATCACTTTCTTTATTAAAGCAAAAGGAAAAAAAATTTCAAACCAGGAGCAAATGCAAGTTGAAAATAAACCTGGTGGTAGAGTGGTATAACTGCCCTCTCCCACTTTTGAGATTAAGAAACAAAAAAAGCAGCAACAACATATAGTCATTCCCAATTTCTTTAGTAAACTTGCGTACCACTGTACGTTTCGCAAATATTAAAATCTATTCACTACTGACTCAGGTCGAATGTTAAATATCATCGTAAAACGCCATTCGGGGCAAATGGCGTGTTTAAAGCTCGTTCAAAATATCCTGCCGAACATTCTCCCCCCATGGTTCATATAATTCACCGTCTCGTAACGATTTGAAAACGGTTATACCATTATTAGGAAATAACATACTGTAGGAATTAGAAGCCCGTTGAAAGTTCAGGTGCCACGGATACTGCGGGGACATATTCGCACACATAATCAAGGGTGGATTAATTCACATAAGTGAAAAAGACATAATATTAACGCTTTTGAAAGCATATATTGGCTGGTTAGGGACGGTGTTCTTGACGGTTTAATGGGTGCCAGGAAGATATTTAATGGTGCTTATACTGACGAGTATTAAACTATGCGCAGTTAACGCTATTATACACAATAACTTTTAATGTGCGCCATATTAATTACAAGTGTGACACATTAAATACCAGTGTGTAACATTAATTTGCAAGTTTGCAACAATGTTCTTTAGTGTTTAATGGGTGCAACAAAGCTATTTAATGGTCCTTATACGAACGAATATTAAACAATGCGCAGTTAACGCTATTATACACAATAACTTTTAATGTGTGGCCATATTAATTACAAGTGTGCAACATTAAATACAAGTGTGTAACGTTAATTTGCAAGTTTGCAACAATGACCTTTAGTGTCTAAGCGTGCCACAAAGCTAATTTAGGGGCCTTTATACGAACCGAAATTTAATCACTGCGCAGTTGACGCTTATTATAACCCAAAAACTTTCTATTGTGTGCCCATATT
>NC_026736.1:430101-445357 GCF_000210295.1 Trypanosoma brucei gambiense DAL972
TTACAGTCCATGCATTGCAAACACNTAGTGCTTTGGTGCAGGTCACGTGACGTCAGTGTCACGCGGGAGCTGTCAGTGCAGCGTGGGCATTTCCACACACGGTAATGCGCGCAACCGTTGCTGAACTCCAGGTATTGTCCACGAGTCATGATTGATTGAAGGGTGGCGTCGTCCCTGACACGGTGCATCGAGCCGTAGCAAGTTGGGCACATGGTGTCGATGATTTGATTCACAAGCACCGTTGAGCAGAGACCGAAGAATATGATGCCGATTAGGAGGTACGGAACTGAGGTCACGCCGTATGCAGCGGTTTTCGCAGCAAACCGCACTTTGTTTCGTGTGGGCAACGCCAGAAATCCCCTGTTCCACAGCGTGTGCATTTCCTGAGCTTGACGGGCGATGGCATACACAAGCTGTACCACGGCATAACTGGCTTTTCCCTCTCGTACGAGTGGTTGAAATATTTCCTTGACTGCTGCCTGGAGAAAGTGCTCTGCAAAATACTCCTCGATGGCAGGACTAGTCACGAGTTGGACGCTTGCCTCGCTCTGCGCAATCAACAGCAACAAGCCATTTCCACGCGGCTCTCCGATTCCCCAATCAAACAGTATGGAATTAGCAAAGGCTCTCGGCGTGGTATAACCAACTGTGGGAACAAGCACAACATACATGTCCACCTCACACAGAGATTGCATTTTGTCAATGGCCTGCTCGATCTCCATTCGGTCCTCGCTTGAAAGCAGGCCGCACAAATCACTCACACGCTTTTTCGCATAGCGAGGCACGAGTTCCCATGGCCGGTTGGACTTTCGGTAGTGAATCTCATCGAACGTTTGTATTTTCTCAAAAGAGGCGATAACTTCTTTGTTGTTGCGATGGCGACCTGCCTTAATGTCCGCAGCTAAGTCACGACTTTGTCCTAATTTTGCCAAAGGTGATAGAAGGTTGACACCAGCGCTACGTTGCGCCATGAGCAGCACCGGCCTGAACACCGCCGAACCTCCTCGCCCACCTGAAAAAAAGGCGATGTCGCTAAGAATGCGACGAGCAGGAGATGAGGACACTCGGAGAGGGGAGAAGTTAATCCGTGTCCGCTCCATGCAGCTAAATGTACTTAATAAAGTTTTTTTTTTTAATTTTGTAAAAAGGGAGACAAATGTGAGACAAATTGTGTTTGTTTTTTGTTTTTTGTTTTTTTTTTAAAGGGGAGAAGGGGAAAGCAGGTGCTTGTGCTCGGGGGAGGGTTGTGGCACCGCACGTGAGGCTACGGCATCATACAGAGATCAAACAGTTCAATTGGTTACTCATTGCATTGCCCATACATATCAAAGTCACGCACGCCATCATCGCATGTATGCTTTGCCAAGAAGATGTACGCAACAACAAGGTGTTCCCCATGTGGCTGGAAGAAATAAATAAATAAAGTTGCAATACGCAGCACATACTAACAACTTGCAAACAAGCAGTATCTGTGCTCGCAAGTGTTAGAAAACAAACAAAGCAAGCCGTAAGAGCTCATTCCCAACACCATCTTGCGACACGTCCATTGAGCCACATCAAACGCAACTGTGTGCACACACATATACACAAATACATATATTTATACTTATATATACGTATATGTATTCATTTCCTTGTGTAAACTGCACAACCACGATATCACTTCCCGTCAAAATCCTGAACATAAAGCGCCCAACCCCTCAAATGAAGGAGCAAACACAATTCTTGCCTCTCCCCCTTTTCCTCCAGACACCAGTTAATCCCCCATATTATATGAAATATTAAACACCACAATGATCTGGAGAAATAAAAAGGGAAAGACCAAATACAGAAAAGAAAGAAAGAAAGAGAGGGGGGGAAAAAAAGTAGAGACAGAGAAGAAAGAGGTACACCAAACGTACAGCAGCCATTTTTGGAAAACAAACCCACTCATTGTATCCGTTAAGAGTGCAGGTGTGGCACTGTCCTCGAAACGGTCACAAGATAAAGGTACGTTTAGCGGATAAGAAGCATAATTCACACGCAATAGAAGGGGGGAGGGGTAAACTACGCGAGTCGAAAAAAAAAAAATGGTACGACAACGAAGGGCATAAAAGAGAGAGAAAGAGAAATATCAGTGCACAAAAATTCGCTACCATTATACGGTTAGCACAACACAGAAGCAATAGAAGAGGGAAGAGGGAAAGTCACAGTGCTATTCCCTCATAAACTCCCCTCCTTTTCTTTCTTTTTTTTTTTAAAAAAAAACATTTTTTTCTTTTATTTTGCCTCCCACCCTTCTCCTATGGTTTTGGTCCCGTATGCACTGCCTGTCATAAGGGGAGGGGGACAAATCATTCCCCTTTTACGCCTCAACCTCCCAATTAGCGGCTACCACCACCCATTCCCGCTTCTTCGTTCATAATACACTCTCGAACGTCGCACACCCACATGCACATACACATCCCAGTAAAAAAAAAAAAAGAACAGAACGAAACAGAGGTTTGTATGAATAAAGCATGCACATGCACAGTCCTTTTTTTCCTCTCTTCCTCTCTCTCTGTTCAAATGGATGAACTACAGATGCTGAATAACCCTTCCCTTCCGTTCCCTTATATATATATATATATAGTCACGCATACGCAACCGATACGCTACAAATCATAATTACCTTCTTCATCTTGACGCTCACCAGATTGGAGGAATGCTGCCGCCCCCAACAGCGTCACTTGCGATCCCAATGATAACAGAAATGCACCGAGTGAACTGTGACCCGTGTGATAAAGCACAATGGAGAGAGAAGGTGCTGAAACGGCTAGGGCACCGCTAAGGAAGACGACAAATCCGTTTATTTCGCCATCGTCATCAAACGTACTTTCCGACCGCCAAAAAAACAAAAAGGGTAGTGGTGTAATAAACGACAGAAGTAATGAAAACAGCGGTAAGACGTTGCTACCTGCCACCACAGTACATGCAAGTATGGAAAGAACAACCGCAACCACAACCAGCGAGGCAGACAAAACTAATGGTAACAACGCAGCCATGATTTGTCCTACTATTTTTACGCCCCAACGAAGAAAAAAAAAATCCCCGCAATTTCGTTTTACCACAATGAGGGTACTTTTCTCTTATTCAAACTATTGCTGCACCCTTTTGGCACCTGTGCTGCTCACTCTGTTTACCCAAAACTTTTTTTTTTTACCTGCAAGACAAAAAGAAAAAAAAGATGTTTAATCCAGGTAAAAAAAAAAAAAATAATAATAATAATATAATATATAATATATAAAATACTCCTAGCGTAAATACCCACACGACACCGAAAGTGTGTTTGTGTGTGTGACGAGAAAGAAGAAGATTTAGAGTGAAAATGGGGTGAAAAATTGAAAGTGAAAAGTGAATGGTTGTGGAAGCAACAACAGGTTAAATTACCGAATGAATTTAATTACAGCTCAAAAGATGTGAATAGTGCTTCTCTCTGCAGCACTCAAAACTGCTCCCCAGTCCCTGTTGATGTTGGTTTACTGCGCTACATCTCAAGTGGAAGCATATGGAACATCAACAACAAAATAAAAAAAAAAAAGAAAGGCAACACATTCGATTTGTGTTAGGCAATGATGCGAGCAACTTCACATAATGAGGTGCTCCATGCAGTTGCACATGATGTTGTCTACCGAAAACAGACTGCAGAGGCACTACACAACAGAAAGATAAAAGGTGGCATCAAATACGCTAGACCAAAAATAAATAAATTAATTAATTCCATGCACTTGAGTCACTTTCAATCTGTCACCAGTGCATAGGGGGTTTCAAAATGTCAACGGATTGCCAAAACTTTTTCCTTCAAGGTAATAATATGAGCCAACCACCGCGCCAAAAGGCAAGAGGAGGAAGCATTCATTTTTTCCTCATACGTGTGTGGCACCGTATAGGACACCTTCTTGGCGCCGTACCCAACTTCCTGTGTAAAAAAAAAAAAAGACACTTAACCGAATATTATCAAGCGCGTAAACTGCGAAAGCAGCAACCGCCCCGGCAGCGGAATGGGTGGAAAGTTGGTTCCATCTTTTTTCACACGCCTCAGTAAACAATGACCGCAAGCACAAATAAACGAATTAGGGGCAGTATATCATTGGCTTACGCGTCAGTACAAAGTACATGCGGCTGCGGAATCCCTTCAGTACATGAACAGTGGTTCCAGTGCGTGTAAACCTCCACTCGTCGTTTATTGCACACCGAATCCGCCAGCAAATGCTGCATTCCACTGGCTTGGGCTCCAGCAGGAATAAATGGCAACACGATTGCAGAACCCTTCCACCTCCTCAACACGTCTCTCCTTTAGCTAATGCTACAACCTTTTCTCTAACCATCCGCACAAATGACATGCGCTCCTCCGTCGTCTGCAGCCTTTTCGCCGTCTTCGTTGCGCTGACGCACAATAGAAGTGGTCGTTGCTCACCTACTGATTGAATGGCATGTGCAATGGCACTAGAAAGTATATTCGTCAGCGGATGATCCCGTACGCCTAACAGATACTCACACGGAAGTGAAGGTAAATTACTAAGACTCTCACAACCCACACAAGGGCCGGCATCATGCGGGTCAAAGCGAAGCACTACACCAGGCACACATGTATCATCTTCCGTTACAAGGATCCAAACATAATCGGAGAAGCACTGCTGCGATATGTGCAACGTCGATGGTTCAGCTCCGTAAGTGAAGGAACACTGGCGAAACCATACGGGAGGTGGTCCTTCCATTGTGCGTGTCCAACAGTCAATATTCCTTTGCTCCGCGATGTTTATGTGAGAAGTGTGTCAGAGGTATAATTTTGGTAATTTTCCCTTCTTGTATGCTATTACTTCCCTTGCCTTCTGTCCCCTCCCTACCCTCAAGGGCCTTGGCAGGGTATAACAATAATGTGTATTCTACCCTTCAAATGCGAAACAATGCCAGGTGATGATTTCAATATGTGAAAAAGAAAAAAAAAAGCACATTTCTTAAAGAAACATCAAAAACATTTGCTTGAAATTCCGTTGAGTGGTAACAAAAACCAAGTGAGCACGCCAACGAAACGTAATGAAAAACAAGAGAAAGTGAGCATTACCGATAACAATCATAGCACCTCATGACACCGCTCGATGTGTCGGAGACCTCCGGCAAGATATCACCAACTCACGTCGAGTTATTGTGGCAGAAGTTAACAACTTTCTGCGAAACAACACACCCCAAAATATGGGGTCCACAGATATCTTGCCTCCTTTATCTCTAGCCAACAAAACTACGGCACATACAATCACACACACACATACACATGTACGGTTAGCTCATCTTCTCCTCCCCTCAAGTTTGTACTGCATCCCACACCCTTTCGCATGGTTTTTAATGCGTTGAAGCACGTGATCAATCATGAGAGATTCCACGGAACCGTTTGGAGACCGGTGCAGGAGTGTTGGGTTTTGCTCCTCTCCGTTCCAAAACACCAGCACCCGTTCCCGATAATTTTGCAGCATGTTGGCAACAACAGCGTCGCAACGGTAAAGTCCAAGATTCCTAAGTGCCTTGGCTTTGAGTTGTTCTTCCTCAGTTTCAAGTTTGAATGTGATGAGATATCGCGGGGCGGCACGGCTCGACCCATGCCACTCCTCACTAATGAGGTCAAGTATTTTGGGTACGTTGTTAAATTGAATAGTTAGCCCATCTCCGCCACTCATTTTATGGTGCGATAGGCGGCTTTCTGGGATGTAGTAATCCGATACAGCAGCAGCAGCCAAAAGCATCATCGGTGTTTGGCGTAAACATTCTGCCCTATGGCTAAGCGTCCCTGTGAGTAACGAGAAAAGATACAAATACTCTACTACTGTGTAATATGGTATTTCAAGGAAACGACTTTTATACTTGGTGTAAGCCTCTATGGCTGCACTGACGTCGCAAGACTTCTGTGGTGCATTCAACTCTGCAAAAAACTGCTCGGTGGTCATGTTGTCGATGAGACGGCGGAAGGGGAGCTGAGAATTCTTGCTTCGAAGAAGAATGCATGCCCAACCGCGAGCCAGTAGCTCTTCTACAAGCACAGCCCCGCGCCCACCAGAACTGAAATTAGTGACAAAACGTACGGCGTGTACCTCCAGTGGAACTGCCGTGCCACCACTCGTAATGAAAGCCACACCTTCACAACCGTCACGGTTGACGCGCTGAGCGAACTCAAGGGTTTTTGCCTCCCACTGATTGAGGTCGCTCCTTCCCTCTTCTGTCAGGTTTTCGGTAAAGAAGCGGCTCAGTCCCTCGGCACTCATAACGTGAAGATTTTTTAAAAAGAGCGGTATCTTCCACTTTTAGACGCTCTTATTTCCTCTTTATATATATATAAATATATTGATCAAGGTGGGGGACACTGCTGGCGCGCGGATTCTCCTTTTGCACCTTCCCTTCGTATCCCTCGAAATATTTCTGCAAAACGATGAGAAATGCAAGCACCTGAAATGAAACCACATATAATATATTGTTCAGTGGCAAAAGCACCCTTTTGGTGCTCTGAACGGTGGAGAGGGCAACAAACATATTTGGAGTGTGTGCGCAAAGGGGGAAGTTGAACAAAGAGAAGCACAAAATTGGAAACTTACAACTTCACGTCACGGAAAAACAGACGAAGCCGAAGTAATCTCCTCCTGCAACTCATCCATCTTCTCCTGTAGTTGCTGTCGTAACCGTAGTTTAGAACGCCAGAGCGGCATAACCGCAGCGTTAAATGTGGCACACCGCTTCTTCACCTCACCAGGTGAGTATGTAGCGACAACCCCAGACTTGTGATGAAATGGAACAAGCAAATCTCCCGGTTCGCTATCAGCGCCGTTGCTTGTACATCCGTCGCCGCCAGTTTGATCGCCCTCACATTCATCGTCACTCGAAGATGGGAAAAAGTCGTCCCTGCATGTCACGTAATTAAGCACGCTCTGTGCTTGGAGTGGAATTATACGTTGTAACTCGCACAACTGGCGGTCATGGAGGCTGGCGCAGATCACTTCGCTACTGTTATTCCTCTCACCATTAGCCACAGTAGATTTCTCATTTTCGCTAACATCAGCCGTTCCCTGCACCTCTTTTGAGCCGTTTTCTACGCCTGAATTTTCCGCCTCTTCATTAGCAGCGGTTTGACACATATCTGTCTGTGAAGTGGTGGAATGAAGAGGTAGTGCAGTGCAGTGCTGAACAACAAGCTGCGCAAACTGCACAGAAATGTTGTAGTGCCGTTGCTCAAGCTCCTGAAGTTCATCGATCCACACGCAAAGGAACCGGCAAGCATCGTCCGTCGAATCTCTACACAAGCATTGCAGTTCCCGAAACGACAAGCTGACGCACCGAAAGGCTGCTATAATGCTGTTGTTAACTGCCGTTTCAAAGTCTGAGGCACTTAAGGCGCCACCCAATGCACAGTGAAACTTTGCATCCCACAGTCTATACGTTTCGCAGCGAGTGTGTTGCAGCTGCAGAGCCTTTGAAAGCAACTCGGCACCCGTAGACATCAAAACGGCGAAATTTCTAAAATTCAGAAGTGGAAAAGGCGCGGGGATCAAAGGTTGAACTATCAGTAGTTTTTTTTCCCCTCCCTCCTTCTCAGTCCCCTCGCGTCCTTAGTCCAGCGCCCACGGCTACTTCAAAGATGAAGGGGAAAAAACAAAGAGGAGGAGTGGTTGGTTAACAGAAAGGTAAAGTTGGTACCTAATGGGTAAATATAGTGCCGGCATGCTCCACAGTAATAATGGCATGTTGCCAAATAAGAAAAAAGTAGTCAAAACTCACCACTACATGGCACACGTAAACGAAGGGAAGGTAGTATACATGCATGGCACATCAAGGTGCAACAATTTGATCCCTTTCCTTCTTTTCTTTTATTTTCATTTTTGACTGTTCAGACACCGCACTAGAAGCCAACAAAAACAAAAAAGGATTTCTGCCGCCTCACCCTACTGAAATCCAGCAACAGATGTTTTACAAAGAGAGACATGCAATTTTTTTTTCTGTATGCCCCACAAACACACATATATATATATATATATATATATATATATACGCCAAAAGAATGTCCAAAGATCAGTCACAATGCAATGACGCGACAAAACGGAAAAAAAGGAAAGGAAAGTGAAATCGGGTTGAAATCTAAAGAGTAAAATGAAGGGAATACGTCATGGGGTAAATATCGCCGTCAAATCCTTCAACTGAAGACCCAGCGCAGAACACAAAGGCGAACACACAATGACAAGACGGAATTCTTAAATAAATAAAAGAGAAAAAAAAAAGGACATCAAACCTTCACTCCTGATTCATATGCCTCGTCTCCCCCCCCCCCTCCAAAAAAAAAAAACCTCCTCACCCTTCCGAGAATAAACAGATAAATCCTCCTTCGGATCGTCACCAATTACAAGATGCCATTACTCATCCACTCTAGTTGTGCCTTTACATCATCACATACAATTGGCACATATCCGCGTCCTCCCCCCGCATGCTTGAGGTAATGTTCACCGAGTGCAAAGCCTAGAGCCACGCGGGCCTGATCGGTTAGGTCGCTGTTGTTTAACTTTCGAGCCGCCCTAAAGTTAGCACGATAACTCATGAGAGCCTTTTCATGATCACCGCTACTGTCGTACGCCTGACCTAGTTGCATCGTTGCTCGGTAAACGCCCTCTATATCAGCTGCCTTCTCAGAGAGTTCCAATGCGCATTGCAAGGAATGTACAGCTTCGTCTGTCATATTCATGCGCTCCTGCATGCTCGCAACACACAAAGAGGCCCGCTTCTCACGCTCAACAAGGTTCGCCGCCCTCGCAACTTCAAAGAACCGTTTCTGGTATTCTAGTGCCCTCCGGAAGTCACCCATGCTTTCGTAAATGTTGCCAAGTGCGTGCAATGAGTCGGCCTCATCCTTCGCACTCTTAACACGTTGCGACATATCCAGCGCCCGCTCAAGGAAACTGATAGCTTCCTTTGGATTTGTATCCTTCAACTCCGCACTAAGACTCAAGTAAGTACGTATCAGGCGATAATTGGCCTCTACCGCCGTCTCAACGTCATTTAGTGCCATGGCAAGGTGGTACACCTCTTCGAATAAAGCAATTGCCTTCCTGAGTTGCTTGTGCCTCTCAAAGAACGCACCAAACGACAAACGCACCTCCTGCTCAAGTGGGCGGTCCAGCGATTCCATCGCAATGCGAAGCGCCACGTCATAATGCCACGCGGCCTCGTCACAATCCCGCTCACTTTCGAAATAATCCGCAAGCAATTGGCAACGCTCGCATACATCACGAAACTCACTCTGTCTCCTTAACACCTCCACAGCGGCCAGTTGACTCTTCACCCACACTAATTTTTCGTCAGGAATTGTGAAGAGGGTCTGTGCGAGTTGATCAACGCACACCGGATCCCTGTGTGAAAGGTGAAAGAGATGAATAAATGTGTTTACACATCCCTCTGCTAATGCATCAACGCACAGATGAAAACGGACCGAGTCCTTTTCACTTTGTGCCACCACAACCGATGCGCAGTTAACGCCCCCGGCAGCGGTGGAAAATCCATCTTTGATGGAGGAGGTTGTGTTATCGGGCTGACCGTGTCGGGTTGTTCCAATACCAAAGGATGACACCACAAGTGCATCGCGCTGCTGCTGCGAAATAAGTGAATCTCTCTGCAACCTTGTACGTGTTATCAACTTACCTGATCCGGGTTGGGACGGTTTCACTGGTACCAGGGCCATGTGATTCGAGTCGGGTTTTGCACCCTTACACGCTGACTTTTCGGGCGAGGGAATGGGGGGAGTTAACTCTTTTAGTGTTACAGTTTTCGTTTTCACAGGCCCAACACTAGCCATTTCGACAGCAGGTCACACACACAATCAACCAAGGTGATATTCTAATATTTAAAGAAATGTGGTGGATTCTACTGTTCGTGTGCTCTCTCTTTTTCGAATATCTTGTTAACTTCTACTAGTTGCAAGTAACTAGGGAGTTACGCAGCTCCTGTATTCCGTTACCCGTTTGGGGGGGAACAGCAAACGTGAATTTTTACAGTACACGCGTCAGTGGTTTCAGGCTGTGGGAGTAAGAGTAAGCAACAAGGAAAATTGTAAGGAGTAACACAAATAGCTTGGGCGGGTTGGAAGAATCGGGCGATGAGTTACACGTAACATATAGGTCGTCGGATCATTGAGGAAACACAGTTTCTCTGCAATCAGGTAGTTTACAGCAGTGCACCACCCATCACCACACCTAAGGCGGAATGCAGGGTTCCCCAACAAAAATGGCATACACACACTCGCACACAACGAAAAGGCAGAGAAAAATAAAGAAGATAAACATAGCAGCGGGCGAACCTCAACAAAATAAAGCGGAACATACTTCTGAACAACATCCGGGGATATTCCATCAGTCGCTTCTCCAACATCAACTACAGATCGCAGCACTGGGCGCAACCCATGCACAGCGTAATGTCCTGTAACTTGTCGAATTGACGCGCTGGTACATCCAAACAGCAGCTAAGTGAGGGCACATGTCTGGCGGGGACAACCCGATAACCACAAATATAGATGTGAACGGACAAGCACTAATACTGTCGTGTCTTGCACAGGGCACCCGTGCACACCACAGCGCGAAGAAGAAAACAAAGCGAAACATGCAGGCCACTGAACCCCAACCATGTCATTGGCGAGCAGCAGACGATCCTGGGTAACCTTCGTCTGACTTGTTGGGCATAGCAGCCTCTGCCGCCTCCTCCCGAAATCGTTTGCGCAAAGTTTGCATACTTGCTATACCATTTGGAGTAACGGTATTCGCTAGACCTAACAAAGCCGAGCATCGAACGGTAAAACCCTCATCGCCATAACCTTCAAGAACACCACCTCGCGAGGTGGCAAGAGGTGGTGGATCCGTTGGTAAATCTGGAAGTCGCCCTCCTCTATCCCAGTTCCTGTTTGTTAAGCGATACAAGAGGACTCTGATGTAGTGCCTTTCATATGCCGTGGCTTCGATGCGGAGTTTCATTAATGCCGCTATATCCTCTGCCTCTCCCTTTTGTTTCCGCTCTGGAAACTCATTTTTGATGCCTTGTGAGGCACCGCCGGTATTAGATTGTTTGGGACAGTACTCGACGAAGCAAATGCCTCTACTGCTGCCATTAGCTGGGTTGGTGTAAAGACGAACCGTCAGTGGGGCAATGTTTGACGGATGAATTTCCGTCAGATACTTCCGTACCTGCCCCTCTGTGACGTACCATGGGAAACCGGAAAGAATGAGTACATCGGCTGTACCACGGCATGCCGACGTGTGCTCTATCAACCGCGGCTTCTCATCCATATGGTGTAGCGGTAGAGCACCACTGACGCAATTTCACCAATGTCGCTTCTACCTGTAATTTGCGTCCGACATCACAGGGGTGAAAGTTTGATTAGAATAGACAAAGTACGAGAAGGATTTAAAAAAAAAAACAAGAATGGTTGCAGTGTGAGTAATCTCGAAGAGGGCAAAAGGCACATGGAACTTTTTCAAAATGTTTTGGACTAGCAACCAAACCTACCGCACGTTGCGCAGATAGCCACGCACCCTTTCACCATCTCTGTGGAAAGTCAGTTAATCAACTGCCTGGGGCTTAGTTTAGGTGTGTAAAGTTGTGAAGAGTTTGACGGTACCTTAAACCATGGCGACCGCAAATCACAGATGCATCTCTCCCTCCAGTACTCAGAGCCTCTACTCACATAAAGTTGTACACGGTTATGCCCACCTGAGTTACCGACTAGGCAAATCCGCGATGCAGTGAGATATGACATCCCTAACATCTTCTGGGAGTTCCAGTAGTCCGCTACTACTTTGCCCCAGCAATTTCTCAAGGTGGGCTTTGGTGAATCCATCCATTGCATGGTCATGTAATACCTTTAAGCAGCCCTCTTTCAGTCCTCGTTCCTCGCACCAGTGATTACAATCGCAGAGTAGCCTCATTACGCACCTCGCACAACCATAATCACGAAGGGATTCATATTGAAGGAGCGGCAAAATAATCCTTTCAATCGCTCCCACATCTTTCCTCACGCGCGAAGCGACTGATGAGTCAGACCCCGGCTGTTCCATTATTTTTTCAACGCGATAAAGACCAACGGCAAGACTGCTTGCCAGTAGCGGTGTCATGTAACGCGATTGCCCTGATGATGACGAAGGCAAAGAGGCTTTCAACGCCGATAGGATGGCTGTAAGTAGTTCGCTGTGAACTTCAAGGAATGCACTGCTAATGAAGAGATTAATTAATGTAGGGAGGGCCAACTCGGGACCCTCTTTGGTCAACTGTTTTTCCAGCGTGCAAACGTGTAGCCGTCGCAGCATCTCCCATTGTTGCAGTGGAGGTTCCGCTACCGGTGCAACACTTTCGTCAACATGATCACCACCGTTATTACTATAATCGCTACCATCATTTTCCACTACCGCTGAATACTCTGGGGAGCGTTTCATGCGCAACTCATCACTCTCAAAGAATGCGGCCACGGGCTCGTTTGGTTGTTCCAAATAGCAACGCCACAAATCAGCACAGAGAGCATCATTGAGGGAATCGCGAACGTAGCTGGGTACAATGGGGCTGTGAACCCTAGTGAGCAGTCGGAGTAACTGGTTCAGGTCCGAGGTTTGCAGCGTTGACACACGAAGTATTAATTGATCCCATGCCTTTTCATCTGGTATTTGCCCATCCGGCCATCGATTAAGCGTATGCACAACACCTACAAACGTTGGCACTGCGGCCTCACGATCCGACCAGCTGGCAACCGACTGTGCGATGTCGTCAAGAATTCGTCCCACGGCACACTCCCCCCCGATCAACTCGGTCAGTAACCGAAAGGGGCGCGACATTTCCCGCTCCCATTCTTTTTCAGATGTTGTTTCACCAACGGCAGGGGTGTTGGAAGGGGAGATTGTTGATGGGAGCGTGGTAAACATTTGATCTAGTAGCGCACGGAACTCGCTTCTGCTCTGGTGTTGAAGTGTGCTTTGCATGGGAAATGTATCAGATAGCGCCAATACATCTTTCCACTCCGTCACCTGAGTGGCCAGAGACCACAGCGCCCCGTATTCAGCTGAGGAAAGGGAATGCATTGGGGTTTCCAGTACGGAGGCTAGAAACACGGTTTCAAATTTTTTCTTTTCATTATTAAGTTCCAGCGGAAAACGTTGAACAGCCTGCAGCGTCTGACGGAGCCCTCCAAATGACTGGGGTGCAAGTGGCCGACGGGCCTTTTGAGTAAGCAGCTCAAGCATAGTACGATGGTCTACGTAATTTAGTAAGGCATATCGTTGAATAAGTTTGGAATTAAAGGGCGTGAAGTGCTCGTAGTGCCGTCCAAAATGCTTGAGAAGGGCAAACTCTGTCAGCCCGTTCATTGGCCGCACCACGCGGAATGCGAGGGTATCCATCAACGCCTGCGAGCAGTCCAAAAGGAATAAAAAAAAATGGGGAGCGTAAAAATGCAACTGATTCAACATCCAGAAAGAGAAACATAAGCAACCGCAAAGAGTAAAGAGTAAAGAGTAAAGAGGGGAACAAAGAAGGCCTCAACAAGAAATTTACACTCAAATGTGGTGTTATGGGCCCGATAAATCATATACGGTACCCTCCGCGAGGTCGCACATAACACCCGCACCACTCGCATAGTGAAGTCAAATAGGGAGTATGCATACAACTACAAGAACAAAAAAATGGCAAGGTATTCCGCATGAATGTGCAGTTGGGCTAAATGCGAAGTGTAAACCACCCGCAGCTAGCACGCATATAACCGCAAGATATACCGAGCGAACAAGCACACACAACAGACACTGCGGGGCACCTAGTGGTAGAGAATCTTCCTTCACCACTATGTAATGTATCCCACTTATCCGTTGTAGCATTATGCCTTTAATGCAGAGGTAAACAGACCTGTCACTTAACAGGCCTCTTGCATCAATGTAAACAAAATAACATACATGTGGACATAAGTACGTAGGTGCACAAATGTCGCACAAGCGGATCTAGTTACACGTCACGTAGGATAATAGGAAAAAAAAAATGAAATACAAAATCTTAAAGGAAAAGGCTTGTCTAATGCAGCTACGTCTGGACGTTTCTGTGGCAAAGCAACCCACATCTAAGAAGGAAAACAAGCACAATATGCCAATACAGGAAATCAGGTGAAATTTTTCTAATAACTATTTTTCACTGGGTGCTGAGGCCCGTCTTGAGTCCGACACATTGCTACTACTCCGGAGTCGTTTTACTGCTCCCCCACGGCTACTAACCACGCTTTGATTCTTATCCTTCATTGAAAGCCGCCGTGTTTGGGTGTCTGGCAGTGTTGTAGATGTGTCATTACGCAGAGCGGCAGAGGCAGAGGCAGAGGCTGCTGCACAAACGGCATTGGAAGACTGTGACGAGGTGGAAGGGCGGAGTGGGGGCATGTTACCAATCTGTAAAAAGGCTCCCAAAGAAGCGCCAGTAGCCGACACCCTCAGTGCCTCATTTATTTGTTGCAGTGATCCAGCCACCTCATCGTTCATTTCAAGGTCGGTGAAAATGTCCTTACTGCTCTCAACCGCCGCACGACAGGCATTTTGCAGAGCATGACGAAATGGCAACACATCAGCGGGTGTCGGTAACTTTGTAGTCATTGAAATACTATCTTCGTATAGACGCTGTTCGCACTCGAGCTCGTCATCTAAAATCATCTGTTCCCTCACATACGCTGACAGGGTCTCCTGTAGTTGTGATTTGAGTCGCTCCTGCACACCCTCTAAAGAAGCGCGACGGCGTTTCTGAAGTGAATGAACTGCGGCAACATGTTTCTGCGTCATTGCCACAATGTTTTGTCCGAGGGAAGCAAAGTTCTCGTTGATACGTACAACGCAACGCGCCATGTCATCCTCGTACTGCCGTGTGGACACACCAAATGTACTTCCCCTCTTCCTCCCCTCACTTCCCTCTTCTGTGTTGCCCTTAGATCCCTCGTCACGGCATTCATCGTCACCCTCCTCCACCTGTCCCATCAGCGTGTCGAGTCTCCATTGCTCAAGCCGCTGAAACACCGCCTCCGTACCACGTTTTGCGGTGTTGTGGGCGTCACGCACTGCATCCTGCACAACCAACTGGAGTGTGCCAACCTGGGAGTCAAACTTCAGAAGGGCCTCGTGGTACACCTGTTTAAAGCGGACCAACTCTTCCTCCTTCTCCTCTATCATCGCCTTCAGTACACTGGTTTGCGAATCAGTGATATGTTGGAGACCTT